>NC_079154.1:115903805-116207601 GCF_947563725.1 Argiope bruennichi
TTCACTCACTTTTTTAAGCAATATAATTGAGTAATCACTACTTCTTTAAGACCTGTTGCTATGAATATTTTACCCCCATGGCTAAGAATAATATGAAAAATCATTGGCTAAAAAAATCAAAGAAGTAAAAATGAAATAACTTTAAATAATCCCATTATATAATCAAGAACAACTGAAAAATAAGTAATGCACTTTTTTACAAAGCATATTCACAAAGAAAGTTTAACATTTGAATTTAAAAATCGAAAATTAAAAGTATAATATTGTACAGCATTAAACAATTGTTCATATATATTTGGGAATATGTTGACTTCCAATTTCATCTACATTTTCATTTTCTGAAAAATTATATTTCTCACCAAGACAAGATTTTACAAGATATATAATTGTAAAAAAGTCATTTTCTTAAAAAGTTTGACTAATAAAAGTTTTTATCAACTTTTTGTCCATCTGCTTCTTAAAAGGTAAGAAAGTACTTTAGAAACATTCTCTAATCTGCTTTCCTGAAACCACTTCTTTTAAGTTTCCTTCCACTTTTTCTTCAAAGGTACAAATTGCAACACATTTCAAAATTATGTCAGATTGATGATATAATAAAGAAACAGAATTATGTAAAGACATAAAAGATGAACCTGGTAAAATATGCATAAGAGAAAAATTAACTATTCTAAATCTATAAATACAGAGTGGAAGAATGATATACTGTAATACTTAAATAATTTGGAAAAAGTATTTAAGTTTTGAACTGAACTGTTGT
Organism: Argiope bruennichi; assembly: GCF_947563725.1. Lineage (NCBI taxonomy): Eukaryota > Metazoa > Arthropoda > Arachnida > Araneae > Araneidae > Argiope > Argiope bruennichi. Next base: position 115,904,563 of record NC_079154.1, read on the forward strand.
TCATTTAAAGTCCTAATTACATGTATAATTAAAATAGGATAACTATATTTAATCCTTTAAAAGGCCATTTTTTTTCTAGTCATGGTACATTAAAATATTTTTAGGATTGTAGTTGGCTTAAGAAAAGTGACTCATTTAACTTATTAGATAAATTCCTTTTGATTAATTAATTAATTTGGTTAATTAATCACTAAATAACAAATAAAGATACACTATTTTGTCTGAGATAAGGAAGTGAAGCATCTGAGTTTCTGTCTTATTAAAAAATTTGCCAGAACTTATGTCAACCTACATAATTTCACACAAATATTGGTGAATTTGGTGGAAAGCATACTTCCCATGGCCCAAGAAAAGGTTAATATGAAGTATATGCCTATATACTTCATAATAATGATGATAAGTATATGCCTATAATATGAATATGAATATAAGTATATGCCATATGTTCTTCAAAAAAATAACACATAAAATTACCAAGACATACTTTACCTTTACTTGAAATGTTTCAAATTAAAAAATAAAATGAATAAAATTTCTCTAATTATAGAATTACATTTCTTAAGAATACGTATAGACAAAGCATTATTAAATTTTCAGTTTGGAAAAAATATATATATATATAAATAAATAAAGTACAGCAAAGTAAACTTTCAAGTTCCATAGAGAGAGTTGAACATAAAACAGAAATATGGCAATTCATACAAAAAATTGAGTCAAATTTTGGCAATTTTCCACATTAATGTCCAAAAATATTAATGCATAAGTTTTCACAGTTTAAAGAATAGTCTTTTTAATGATACCATTTTAATAAACATGCAATTTTATATTGAATTTTAGTAATTTTTTTAAAAATATTTTTTAATTTTTTTAAAAATGTTTTTTAACTTAATTTTCAACAATAGATCATACCCTGAAATTCAACCTATTTTCATTGTTTTGTCAAATATTTAAATGTATGATTTTCTTCCACTGTTGACAGAAAAAGAAGAAGGATTCTACTTCCAAGAGGGATATATAAATAAAGCTACCATGAAATTTAGAAGATTAATGAACAACACTTTTACTTTTTTTAATACAGCTGAGAAGTCATGTGACTGTTCTCCATTAAAGACATTCAAATACATAATAAACAGAACATATGTAAAACAATAAAATAACATAGATTTAACCCTTAACTGGGGACGTGCGGTCTGTGAAACAGCTAGCGATGATTTTCTAAATTCCCCTATTCTATTTTTAGCTCAATTGAATGGATTGACCCTGTAGCTTCCTGCTTTGTGACCTTCAATATACGTGCATTTTTTCAACCGATTTCAGCGGATGCTTTTTAAATAATTCAGTTATTTCTTCGAGTGCGGTCTCTAAGACCGTATCTCCCTGTTAGTAGCCCAGGGATAAAAAATGCTTAGCAGATGGCGCTGAAACTTGGGCCCCGAATTATCATCCAATTTACTGATCATATTATGAAGCAGCGCCGCTCCAGACACTTTTATATGAACCAGGAAGTGATTTTAATGATAAGGATAATTGTACAGAAGAGTTTTTCGATGAAAGTTCGCATTCAACTGATTTTGATATGTATGTTCAAACATAATTAATTTTTCTGTGATAATGTATTTTCAAAAATTTATAAAACATGTTAATATACCAAGATATATATATATATATATATATATATATATATATATATACAGAATTTATAGGTTGATTTTTATACTAGTTCTTAACCTGTATGTTTAAAATGCCCTAGGAAACCATGCTATGAAAGTCACACAAGCCGATATAAAAAGAACCAATTTTATCCATTGTCATTTTTTTTTCATATAATTGTTGAATTTTACATTATATTGTCTTCTATATACCTTCATATACTGTAAAATAAATATGATTTAAAAAGTAAAAAGTAATATGCTTTTTCATGGATATTTTTTATTGTAACATGTAATTTGAGAAGAAAATGTATGTTCCAACACATTTTCTCTTTTCAATGACAATATATTTTAAAAAATTTCTAAAACATATCTATATATAAAGAAAAATATCTGCAAAATATATTGGCAGTTTTTCATACTTATACATTCATTAGAAAATTTAATTTGAGTCTAAATGGAACCCTTAACTGGCACCTCCCCAGTTAAGGGTTAAAGTGGTTTGTTTAGTTTAGTAGAATTGTGAAGTAATATCTGAACGATTTAGCTGAAATGAAATATAACGAATATTCTCAGTGAACCAGCTGATCGCCAGAGGTAATTAATAATAAATAATTAATATGTTTATTTCCATAACATATAATTCTATTTACTTCGATCTCGTTGTTGGCATTTTCACATAACAAGATCTTAAAACACGATGCCAATCCTATAATTTTAAATTTCGGAACATTAAACAGAAAGAGGCACACAAAACATCCTTCCAATCCTATAGAACAGTCTTCATTGAAAAAAAAAAAAAATATTATTCACAATTTTTTACAATCTGAAGATACATAGATGCATGGACAATAGTTGATGCTAGAAACCAATTATTTCCCTCAAAATAAAAAAGATAACATAAAATAAATAGAAAGCAAGATCATTAGATCTTCATTTACATGTATTAAGAATACGATGCATTCTGTTTAAAAGAAATTAAATATTACCGGAAAATCTCTTTCACATGGCCCATCATTTCGGGGCCAATGCCATCACCAGGTAGCATGGTCACCATAAAACGACCTCCATATTTTGCTTTGAATTGGTCAACCTATAAGGTCAATATAATTTTAGAGCATATTTTTTAAACAAAATACAAAGGTTACTCTCTCTTTTCTTTATTACATATTTACAGATATACTAAAATATTCAAGTTTTAAAATTACTTACTGTAGATCGAGTGACAGTCCTAACTCCATCAATTGAAAATTGCTGAAACAAGTATAAATATTGTTATTAACCGTTTCATTTTTTATCTTTGATTTTACAGAAATTATAGTTTCAAAATTACTTACTGTAGATCTAGTGACAGTCCTAACTCCCTCAATTGAAAATTGCTGAAACAAATATAAATATTGTTATTAACCATTTCATCTTTTAACTTTGATTTTAATTACTGTATAGTAAAAAAACAGAAATAAATTGTATAATAAACACAATATCCAAAAAATTAAGATTTTTTTTAAAAATATGTTGAATAATTTTAATTTTACTAAATTCTAAACTGATTTGAAATATTTATTAAGTAATTCAAATAATCAAAAAAACAAATATTTCAAATTCTGTAATTAGTAATTATTCTCTAGAAAGATTTTAATTGCAATCAAAACAGTTTCATACAGTTATGCTACGATGGAGAGAAAAAATACATTGTTCAAGAATCAAAATCTAATAGGGCTCAGAAATTGTGCATTTGCATGCTAACAAACAAAAAATTCTGGGAAAGTTAAATTTTGAGTTCATATGCAAGCAATACCCCGATGTAGCCAGAGGCAATGCCGGAAAACTTGATGGGCCACCGAAGGGCAACCCCACCTAGCATGAAGGAACAAACGACAACAACATTTGCAAACAATAAAGGGCCCTCAAAAGAAAACACATATTGGTACAGAAAAACAAATAGAAAAAAAAGCAGTACATTTTACATTACATATTAAATTGTAAAGCATTAAAAATGTATAAAATACATTAAATGTACGTTAACTTTTTACATTAGAAACTTAGTATGTACACTAGAACATTAGTACGTTAACTTTTTACATTTTAAAGACAAGAGCTTTGACAAAATGTCCCTAACAGAAGATGTAATAACTAGAATTTTTATGAGTTCATAACATAAAGAGACATATAATTTCTTGGATGAATTCATATAAAATTCTCAATGAGCTCATATCCATGAGTTCATATAAAAGACCTCAAATTTGTGTGAGAAGATGGGTATCAAAATATTTGAGCAGTATGCTCATCACATAATAAAACAAAGTGGAACAAGTAGTGAAATAGCCATTGGCGAATGAAGTAGTAGCAGATAACAAATAATTGAACTGGAAATAATTATGACAACACAGTAAAAATACAGGGTGAAAAAAAAATAGCCATAATATATAATATAAAGATTAACATTCAAAGCTAATTGCAGTAATTCATTTGTTTAAACCACTTAAATAAAGCACAATTCAGACATTTATATGAATGGTTGAACAGACTAAGCATTGTTATCAGGATAATTGGCAAAAAATCTGCTTCACTTAGAGATATTATTGATTATAAATTTTGAAGCAAATGAATTAAATAAAACTGATGTGAACAAAACTGATCTTGGTAAAGATTAATAGTTTTTTCTAGATACTGTCAAACAGTTCAGATAAGACAATGCAACCTAAATCTGGCTATAATAGGTACTGAACTTTTTAACACTCGCAATAGCTCGCAAGTTGAAAATGAGTGTTAAGATAGTTCTTTCCTAAACAAATCCAACAATTGAATTCAAGATGCCTGTAAATTACATTATGACAACATATGCTCCTGACTGATTCAACATTAAGAGATATGAATTTATGAAATATGGTCTTAAATATATTGTGAAGTTTGGTCAAGCAATAAAACATGAATCAGATGAAATCAAAAGAATTAATACTCCAATGATTGAGACAAACACTTTTTTTATTGCAAACTGTAATTAAAGAAAATTTATTGTATATGACAGTGGATGAGAAAAGAAAATCAGTCTATGGAGAGGTACTAAAAGCATGAAACTAAAATTCAAAATCTATAAGAAATTTTAAGATTCCTTAAATCAATTTTATTGAATTATTAGATAAACAGCCAGTTGTAATCTTCTGCAAGAAAGGAGAATTTGACAAAAGACCATTTTTTCAGTTTTGAAAGATAAAAACTGCAGAGCTTGACTTTTAAAATTTACTTTCCCATATCCTAACTGTTGGAGGATATTTAGAATAAATCACAGATTCTGTAGGGAAAAAGCTCTGACAGCAGGTTGGAAATGGTTGTATTAGAAACTATTTTATTTCAAAACCCATTATGCCAATAGATGATTAAAAAGAATCTAAATTTAAGAAAACTTCCTTGAAAAATTTAAAATAATTTATCATATCTTAATTGGTTGACTAGAATATGGGTAGAAATGAAATTGCATTTACTTACTCCTGCGAAGTTCTGGAGGATATTTCATAAATATATAAATATGAGAATGATTTATATGATTTCATAAATAAACAGAGCTTCAGAATGCCATATTCTTATCATTAAGGAGTACCCAAACTCTATCAAATTAATAAATCATCTAAAAAAAGATTTTTAATAGTTTAAAATATCAAAGAGCATGTATTTATTAAAATAGAATAAAATTTCAATGTTTAAACTAAATTCTAAAGCTTAAGTCATTAGCTCAAAAGAAAAATATTGCAAAAAAAATTTTAATAAAAAAAAATTTGCCATCAGTCAACTGAAACACCCAGACATCATTAGAAACCCTCCTTCCCCTAAAAAAAACTGCATTCGTATATGCAATTTAAATGTAAATTTTGTTGTTTATTTAAAACTTTAGACCCTGTGTGCAAATTGAAGATTCAGGATATATTCTAAATTTCAGTATTTTTCTAAACATAATTTTTTTTACTTTTGAGTCTTGTTAGAATTTAAATTTAAAAAATTAAAAAAAAAAATCTTTTTTTCTTCCACTATAATGAATATCGGTTTTTAACTTTTACAAATAATTTTCAAAATATATATATCTTTAAAATTAAAATATATCCTTATATCCAAACAAATAATACGGTTAAGTTTATGTTCTTTAGTTAGAAAGATTAAATTCAAAAGTTAGCTTAAAAATCGTGATCAAAATAAGTCAACTTAAAACGTCCGTCTTAGGTTAAAAATTCGAACTTCCAGCACATAAATTTGGCATTTATATTTTTCAATTAAAAAAGTTCAATTAAAACGGGAAAATTAATTCCAAAAACACTGAAGAAGTTATATTTCTTATTTATTTTCATCTTATATTCGTTTCATGTAATTTGACCAAATTTTACTTTAATTACTTACATGAGATTTTTTAGTTGCAAAGAATAAAGGGCATATCTGTTTGCCTTTAATAAATAAAGCAGAAGGAGAAAATCTTGTTATAAGCATTTTATTTGTTTAGGAAATTCCTTGATCCAACTTCTCAATCACTTAACCTTCATACAGGAAAAAAATCTTCTGTTACTGTATTTTGTTTGAAATAAATAAAAAAACGCATGGGATATGAATGACAGGAATACAGTTATGATTATGAGAAGATTAAGCTGCGAGTTGGTGTAGGAAGATTTCATTGAATTTGTTAGTATGAATAATTAAAAAAAATTATTGCTTAGTAATTTGGAATGTGAATTAATTTTACATATTTTTTAGCTTATTTTTGGCCTAATAAATAATTTTAACTGCATTCATATATCAATTATTTATGTTGGAGTCAGAGAAATTAGAGAAATGCTACTGTTATTTATTAGCTTGCTTATAAGTTTAAAAATACATATTTCTTTATTAAAATATAATGTAATAATCCTGTCTAATGGTCAGAAATAATGAGCATCTACAGTGATAAAATTGCATAGTATGATGCAACTTTATCACTATAATGATGTAAACTGCAACAGCAGCAAAAAATAATAATAAACTGTAACCACTGTGTTATTATCACGAGATGCCAACGTACTGAATGTTGTGGTGTCTGTTTTCGTTGAATGTACGTGTTTATTTATTTTAAAGTTGTAAGGAATGTTTAATAGAGTCAAAAATGCTTTGTACAATGTTGTTGGTGGCTTAGATACATATCCAGCTATTAAAGATGGAGAATATTCTAACAGACCACCTTTGAAATTTCGCTATGCAAGACCAACCTTTCTGCAGCTGACATCTGATGATGAAGTGCAAGTGTCAGCAGACCATATAATACGTCCAATTATTGTACCTAGAGACATAACAAAACTACCTTGGAATTCAGGTTATGCTGAGTAAGTGTGAGATGCAAATATACTCTTTGAATCTCAAAAAACAAAATAAAAATTTGTATAAAATGGAACGATTGAAATCAGCATGCTGTTTATAATGGTGTGGTTTAGGCATTAATTTTTATGTTCAAATAACTTTATTTGCTCAAAAAATGAAATTTATAATTTTCTTATGAGCATCGAAAAATACAAAATACATATTTGTTTTTATGAATAATTAAATTCTACTTGCGAAATATTGACCAAATATTTAAGATCTGCAATGGAAATTTTCATTGTTATTTAGTGGTCAAAATGTTCTTATTTTCTTTTCTTTTGTACTTTATCTGGATATGAAAAGTAGTCTGAATTACGAGTGCTACGTATAAAAAATGAGTTTTGCATAGAAGTATATATAAAAGAAAAAGTGTTGTGATTAGTTTCTTGTAACAAGTTTCATTATTCAAGTAGCATTATATAAGTAATGGTGTATGATATACAAACTTTATTGAGACTCGAGATTATCTTCTGTTTAAGTACATGAACTTAATGTATTTTCTGATTAATTAAGCACTTTTTATTTACTTAATGAACATTTCTTTGTTGATACTCTGAATAGTTCTGAATCAACTAATAGTAAATTCTATTAGTTGCCATTTCAATTCAACTGAAACATGAGATCTATTGCATAAAAAATAAAATGAGAATATAGTATTAAAAGCCATTGGACAACAACTTGGATGGTGCTTGAAAATTATAAGAAACTCATAGCATATGCTCATGTAGCATAAAAGAAATTGATGGGGAGGAAACTTAGGGATTTTTTTTTTTTTTTTTTTTTTTTTTGAAGCTTGAAAAGGAAACGGGAAGAAATATTGAAGCTTTATAAAATTGGAGGCAAGAGATGATGAAACAAAAGTGCAGAGCTGAGCATGAGATTTTTAAATGCTATCAATCATTCCATATTCCATTGAAATCTCATTAACAGGATTTATTTGATTTTATAATGCATTTTCTTGGTAATTTAGCACGTTTTTCATCTGTTTTCTACCTTCAGATTTCATCACTACCGGGATATAGTCTGACAAAAAATTTAATATTTCTTGATATTTACAACTACCATGAAAAACCATCAAAATTAAGAAAACATTGCTGATTGAAGTCCTTACTAAATTGCCAATAAATGAAAAACATATGCCTAAAGCAACAGTCATGATGAAATCTTGGCATCTTAATATAAAATGGAACTTATCATAAAATGAAAACTTCCAAGTAAATGGAATAAATTGATTTTTAACATCAATTTATCAAATTATGAAATTATATCAGTAAAAATCTTTAATATTTATCTGTATTTTGTATATTAAGTACTTATAACTTTTGCATTATATCACAAAAATAAGTTGCTTACAAAATGTTATTAATATTAGATAAACATTAATACTTATTTGTGGAAATCCCTCTTAAGAAAGAGTGCACCTTCTATACTTAAAGAGAAGCATGAAAGTTTTCGATTATTCGGATTTGAATCTGAATCTTTTACTGTTCTTCTTTAGCTTAGTTTAGTTCAATTAAGGAGTTTATTATTACAAGTTCTAATATTATGATTGAAGTTTAGAAATCATGCTAACAAAAGGCTTTGTGTATATAAAGACAAATATTAAATTTTAGTGATGTTATGAAACCTGAAAAATCCGAGGGAGAAAATCTTGTTTTTTTTGGGGGGGGGGAATGTTCCATATAATATAAACAGTTCAAACTTTGTTACTTATACTTTCTGAGTATTTACTTGACTAATTACATCATATTAGGTATATTTTTTGAAATAAATAAAATATGATTGTATATTATTCTGTTCTTAGCCTTTAATTGTTAACTAAGCCTCATAAATTTAAAAGTGAATTCCATGATAGATGCATGACTAAAATATTATTCACTCACATCATTTAATCTTTGTGGTGTTCTTTTTATTAATGCAATATTTTACTTTCTTACAGAGCTATTAATGCTGGAAAAAGTGTTAGAAATGAAGACCAGGCTGCAACCATACGAGGCCATTTGTATCCATCGAAGACAACATCTATAAAAACTGAAGTGCAGGAATCAATAGAAGTGAAAGTTTCTCCACCCGAAGATACTAAACCTATAGAAAATGGCCCTGAAATAGCTACAGAAACTGAACTTAATAATTTAGCAGATGGTAATGACTCTGCTGGCTTGAGAAATACCTCTGTTCCTGAAGATCCAAAATTCACCACACCTCCATCAACTCCAGAACCATTACGGAAAACAGAGGTATGTTCAAAAGATATTTCCTTTCCTTGTCAGCTGAACAGAACTGAAAGACCTCCAGCTTTTTCAAAGCAGTTATTTAATATTTTTCATAAAATTAAATTTTATCCTTGACAGTCTAATGTGGCTTCCAGTTTTTATATAAAAATTACAAATAATTCTTCATGAGGCATTTATTAGAGGATGAAGAACTCCAGTTGAACTGTTTTTCTATCTCTACTCTGATTGGCATTGCATTAATGTAAGTGCTTAATCATATTGCTGTTTCACAATCAGACTGCTTTTTATTTTCGTTTGAATGTTGTTTTAAAATGCTTATTATTTGTATTATAACTTCTAAAATCTTAATCTTATATATATAAGTATATTTTTAATTTATTTTGAATTATATTTTGAGTAATCTCCGGTATTTTTTATAAAAATCACTTTTATGTTCTTGTCGCAATTTTCTAAATTTGAAATTTACATTTCTTTAGTGTGAGCTATCATTCTTATTACAGTTTAATGAGTATACTTTATAAAACTTTCATCAGTCTAATTTATAGGTAATTTAATTTTCTGTTTTTATATTGATATTTAAAAGATAATAAAATGCCAGAATTTTAATTTCCAATGATATCTTAACTAATGATATGGAAGAAGCTGTATGATGTGCCCTACAACAAATTTACAAAAAATAAGATAATAGTTTTTTGTTTTAATTCTTATAATGCTTCCCATGATCCCAAGATGTTTTGAAACATGTACATGGTCATTTACTATTAATGCCATTTGTTGCTTATATTTGTTATTGATGTCAGATGTTGCCAGGTGAAAAATGTCACATTTTAGCTTAACAAAATTGCTTAAGTATCAAATAACAAGTTATATATTTTCCTCCTAGATAGGTCATACCATACCATGGATATATTTTGCATTATTTGATGGTCATGCAGGATCTGGGGTAGCTGTGGCAGCATCTAGTACATTACACGAAATTGTGAAGGTAAAATTCATTTTATATGTATATTTTTTGAAGCACAGCCTTCTTCATGTAAAGAAAGGCATTAAAAGAAAATATCTATTATCTTTTATGTTACATCTTGGATACTTATTTGTTATTTCTAATTGTAGTGTATCTGTAATAATTTGTGATAGAATTGTAATTGTGTGTATGTTGTTTGTTTTTAAAACTTGTTTTAAATTGTAAACATATATTATTCAGATAAAAATGTTTTTATTGCTAATTGATTCTCTTTCAATTCTATCATTTTGAAAAATCCATTGTATTTTAAACAAATTGCTCTGATTATGAAGTTTTCCTTATTTATCAAATATAATTGAAACTATTGTATCTTCTGATTTAATGTAGGAAATTAATGATTTGTGTTTACCATTAAAATATAATAGATCCTTATGATTTGTGAAAATATTCCTCTGCATCAGAAAAGCAAATACTGCTTGCATTATCATTTTGATAATATTCTTATGGAATTCCTACTGAGATTAGAAACTTTTATTGTTGTTCCCACAGCAATACTATAGATTAAAGTTATTCAATTTTATTAAAATTGTATATCTTAACTACCTCATAACTTTTTCTTATTCATGTAAACAATATTTTTAAATACACATTATATATATTTTTTTATTAAATTAAAGTCTGTTTATGAATTGTTTACAAATGACACTGTTTCCATTATCTTTGCATTCTTGAATGCCTTAAGTTGATATTTGTAACTTGCATCTTCTGTTCACAATGCTTTGTAGTTTCCTTATACCTCTATTATATATAAGCTGCCTCTGGTGACCAAATGCTTCTTTGAGAATATAATTGTGTTTCATTTCAATTTATTCTCTTATGGATAACTTGTTTATGATTCTTTAATCAAAGTGTAGTGCAACGAAGATGCAAAAATAAACTCATGCACAACTTAAAACAATTTGTTATTGAACTTAGGTGTGAAAACTCAACTTTGCTTTGTTGATTTACATGTGTTCGAGAGATTTGAAATACTCATTAGTCTTACCACTGTTAATCTATGATCGTTATATTTAAGTGTTTATATCGTCTCACTTTGGATTGAATTAATTTAACAAAAACACACCTAATGTATGACAGCATGACTTCCTTAGTTTCACTTTAGTCATCACATACTGGTGACGTAGGACATGATATTTTTATTTTGATTGACGAATATATATTTATATATCAGTTTAAATCGATCAATTTAAATACTATTGACTGATTTATATCTTTTATCAAATATAATCGGCAAAGCAAAATTCACTAACATACTAGAACAGGGAATATGCAGCCCATCCAATAGCTGTTGGTCTAGCCCATTACACATGATCAAGAAAAAGAATGGGGAGTGGAGGCTGTGCGAGGATTATCGTGCTTCGGCTGCATTAACAGATCGATATCCCATACCCCACTTGCATGATTTTACGCATCAATTTGAAGGCTGTACTTTTTATTCCACATTAGATCTCCACCAGACTTACCATCAAATTCCCATGTAACCTGCAGACATAGAAAAAAACAGCTATTTGTATGCCATTTGGACTTTTTGAATTTCCCTTCATGACTTTTGGACTTCATAATGCTGCACAAACATTTCAACGATTTATGCACGCAGTTTGAATTATTTTAACAAGAACAAACCTAATGTATGACAGCATGACTTCTTCAGTTTTGCTTTAATCATCACAAGATTAGCATTGAATTATAATGTCTACCATAACAGGAATTTACAGTAGACATTGAAATCCTGTATTTTAATAGACTTGCATCTGTTCTGTATATAGACCATACTGTATATACAACCATTTCTAATGATATTGAATCTTATGGCATCATTGAGGCATTTATGTAACTGTTTAGGCAATCAATCAACTAATGACATACTCTCTTTTGTGACATTGGAACCTCTCTTTCTTATTTTTGCATATGAATTAAACAGATAATAAATAAGCTATTTCTTTTCTGCCTTTTTTTAGCATGATTTGAATTGCTTTCTTTTACTATTAATGCATTCTGTGAAATGTTTTTACTTCCTTGCTTTCGAGCTATTTCAAACAAGCTTTTTGAAGCAAATGTAGTATAAATTAACTTATTATTTTGGTTGAAAAATAATGTTCAATTTTTTAGTAAACAAATTTCACTTATCTCTCTAGGCAAAGTTGCAAGAAGTTGCTGACTTGCTTGAATTACCTGACGATGAACTAAATTTGATGGCAAAAGGTAGTCATGAAAGGAGTTCTCAACCTGCTGGTTTTCAGGGTTTCTCCAATGACAGAGATGTAACAGTCGATTCCCTTATTGTAGGAGCTCTTGAGTCTGCATTCTGGGAAATGGTAAGAATTATTTTATTGACCCTTAGTATAATTTGTTGTTACCACTTCCTTTCAAGTATATGTTGAAAGAACTCTAATTTTATAGGATAGGCTAATTGCAAATGATAAAAGACAATATACAATGACTGGTGGATGTACAGCTTTAGTTGCTGTTTTTATGTTTGGTAAACTGTATGTTGCAAATGCAGGGGATAGCAGGTAAATTTCTCCTTCCTTATAAATAGTTTTATTCTGCAGAATCTGGAAAAATAAAAATAGAACATTATTAATATCATATGTGAATTCTTTTAAAATGATTTTTGAAACTTAAGATGTTTTTAGTTTTATAGCAAAAATAAATTATGCATATACCATATTATGCATATCCATCCCCTCTCTTACATCATCATTTTTGCATAGTGAAACAGATAAATGCTGTCTCTGCAGCTTTTATAAAGGATCAGTATCTTTATTTGTTATGTCATTTGTATATATTTTATAGTACATTTACTTAGATATCCATTTGCAGCTTTGCATACTATGATTTTTGGTCTTCCAAAAATATGATCAGAACATTAAAAAAAATTTTTTTTTTAACTAGCCTTATTAAGTAAAAGCCATCATTTTCATACAGTTTATATAAGATTTCACTATCTTTGGTTTGTAATTTGTAATAAAAAATGCATGCATTTAAATTTCAATGTTTCATTTATTAATTATTTTTTTTAATATTTGTCATAAGTTTGGTAGATTATAAGTTTATTGTATTTTTTTTATTCAAATGATCTATTTTATGATGAAAGCTATTCCTTATTAAATATGTTTTAATATAATTGCTTTTATGTGAAAAATAAGATATTTTGTCCCAGTTTTGACTTTTATTTATTGAATTACAGGGCAGTGATATGCAGGGGCACCAAAACTTTTCCTATGTCGAATGATTTCACTCCAGAAACTGAAAGGAATAGAATACGAAAATTGGTATGCTATTTTCACCTTAGTTCATTCCTTGTAAAGTTCTGAAATTAGTAATTTAAGAGATTGATTTTTTTTTTTTTTTTTTTTTTTGCAGGCATTTTTGTAAATTGATATTGTATAAAATAATTTAGTTATATGTTTTTTCAATATAATTTTCATAGGTTGATTCGTTAGTTTTTGAATTTCTCTCTCCCTAAATATATTCATTATCTTATACACTGTTTTATTTAATATTATTAAAAACATTTCTGAAACATCATGATTTCTTTTGACTACATTAATTTCTTTAAAGCATTGAGGGAAAAAATTCTTATACAAAACACATTTTTTTGTTTAAATTATTGTAATTCACAAGCAAGGAAATGGGAGGGGGGAGAAAAGATTAGATTCATTGAAACTTATCATAAATAATAATCATTAAAAATGATGTGTGTGTTTACTTTTTCTATTTTAAAAATTATTCAAACATTTAGTTGTTATTTTTAATAGAACTTATAAAACTGAGTTTAAATGATGATTTGATATATATAGAGCAGAATACTGTTGCATTACAATATTCAAATGATGGAAACATTTTGTTTTCTATAGTAGTCTTTTGTATTTTTTATTTTAGTATTAGATCTGTTAAAAATAAGCCTGTAAATGAATTATTCATGAAAAGAAAAGTCTTTTGAAGCATTTTTCATAATTATTTTTTAATTAACAAATTGCAGGTGTTCATTAGCACATACTTTCAATATCATACTCAATTGGTTAATCTCTAAGCAAATTTGATTTAATTTTATCATTTTGCTTTATTATCATTAGAAATTCTCAAAGTTTTGAAATATTTCTCTGCTTTAGAGTTTCATAAAAATATTTATTTATTTTAGGGACACTTGCGTCCTGAACTGCTAGGAGGCGAATTTACTCATTTAGAATTTGTAAGGCGTCCTGCAAGAAAAGATCTTGGTGAAAAAATACTTTACAGGGATGCTTTTATGAGTGGCTGGTATGTATATTTGTTACAAAATTACCGAGTAGTAATTAAAATTAATATCTGTATACATTTAAATTAAATATGCTGCTTTCTAAGTAAAATCTAAGCCCTAGTAGAAATTAAATAATAAAATTAGTTGAATATCTATTAAATTAACTAGAATGCTTCAATATTGTGGAAGAGTGACATCAATTCAGGAGAAAACTCGACTCTGCAAATGCTAAGACATATTTGGGTTACCAAGGAGAGAAAATTGAGAACTAGATTTTGCATTTTTAGTATCTTTATCACCCATTATGCATCCCAGTCATTTATTTTATCAGTATCATTTCTGTTCAGCATAGCAGGCTTGATGCAAACTTTTGAACTGTAATATTAAGAAAGTTTTTTAAACATTATGAAGGAGATCCCCGCAACATTTTAAAGTAATTTAAAGAATTCAAAGAAGTTTAAAGCTTACTCATATTTTCTAGAAAAGTGTTGACATCAAGATATAAGAACTCATTCAAGTGTACATATTTTTATGGATATCTTTATATGAATTTCTGTATCTAATGAGTTTTTTAACAGTATTTCATATTTCTGATCTTAGAGACGAATGTTTGTAAATGGAATGTTGAGACAAAAAATTAAAAAGTAGTATGCAAAGGCTACTACTTTTAAATTTAATTTTAAGCTACTTTAAAATTTATAACCATTTTAAGGTGTGGATATCTGGAATATAGATGATGCTATCTATTCTATTTGTGTGGGAAATTTTAGTTTCTTTAATTCTGCTTCTAATACTTTTGCTTAGTAAACATAACTGAATTTGAAATTTTTAGGACCTATGCATGCCCCCCTAGACTAATTAAGTTAAATTATAATTAAAAAAATCAATCTTTTAAAACAAATTCACTATTTGCAAACTTTGCTGATGATTTCATTTATGTATTAAGCATAGAAAGATGCATAAATTTTTTGATCTTCAAATATCTTGAAATTGCAGAGAATCAATTAAAGCATTTATGCTATTATGCAGGAAATTGTTTAGTGTGATTAACAAAAATATATAATTACTTTTTTTGTATAAATTTATTAATAAGTGTAAAATGATATCTTAAATCAAGCAAACTTAGAGATTAATAATTATTATAAGGTAACATTATTCTAAGACAGAAAAATAAAATTTCAAACAATATTCAGAAAAGCATTTAAAGTCTGTTTAATTTTTCAGAAGATGAGCCTTGTGTGTTGCCAAACTTTCAATGGCACGGCCATTATTGACAATTTCCAAAATAATGCATTTATGAAAGAAAACCAATGCAAAGAATAAGTAAAAATAATTATAAAGGAGAGTATTTTGGAGATATTATTTCAGTAATATCTCTTTGCAATCAACATTATGATTACTTTGTAGACATTGGGGGTATAATAATGAAGAAAGCAAAATAAACTAGCATTTATAGAGAATTATTTAGGGTAAAATTCAAATATTGAACATTTTTTATAAAATCATCAAAATTTCTAAATGATACTTATCTTTAATTAAAGAATCTTGTTTTTCGGCAGCTTCTTTCACCTTATAGTTAATTTTACAAGAACTTTTACCAAACTACCCAGGGCAGTAAATAATCAGATTTCATTACTCGGCTGCTGACCCTCTTCCATGGTATTGAGGCACTCTAGTCGTAATTATTCAATTTTTACATATTTTAGTAATTTGTTTTACTTTAAATTTTAATTCAATACATTTTCTTTTTATATTTTTTTTTCTATTAAAACTTTATACAGAAATAAAATTGCAAAAGTTTACTTGTTATTTTGTTATAATAAAGGCAAATTTTTACAAGGCATGTCAAAACTTTGCTCCAACAGTAATTTTAAAATAAAACTTTAAAAATTCACTATTTTAAATCCTAGTTCTTGAAATATTAAAAACCTCAGATTAAACAATATTTGATACAACTGTCATTGTTATTATGTTTTAAATTTTATTATATCATCAAAAACCAATAAACTAGTTATGCCTGAAATGTTAGCATATTAGAATATATATATATATATATATATATATATATATATATATATATATATATATATATATATATATATATATATACTGCTTATCATTTTAATCAACTGTGAATCTATGAGGATATTCTACATATGATGTAAGTGAATTCTAAATGAATATCATGTAAACTTAAGCAACCAAGATGTTAATTTGAGAATAGGGATTGAAATAGAAGTCCAGTATTTCTTACATAAATATTAAATTTTTTCTAATTACAGAGGAAGGCTAGAAATGTCCAGCTATTGAAATTGCTATACCATTAGCAATCCACCACTATTTTATCTTCTAAGCATATTCTTTCATTTTTTTTTTAATCACTGAATATGACTTACAGCTACTCCTCTATAAGTGATGTGCACTGTTAGACACACACTATAAGCAATTTTATAATTTCAATTTATTGTGTAGTTTCAAGCACGTATTCAATCCATGTTTTAGATTTTCAAATGCATGAACATTATCCATCTGTATTTTCATTCCCAAGCTAAGTTTATGACATACTGTCCATCATGAGTACTGGTCACTGGTTGACATGGAGCTGAATATCAAATATTAAACTTAAATACTAAACTTTCTTGAATATTGGAACTTTTTTAAAGGCAGTTGCAATTTCAGAAATGGAATTCTGTTTTACTTTCAAGCACCAAACTTTTGTTAAAATTGAACTCTTAGAAAATATTAGTTAAAATTTACTTTTGAAAAATTTTAGACTTTTTGAATGAGTTTGAATCTTTTTCCCTTTTATATTCAAATATAAGGAGGAAAATGTTTTAAAAATTAGTAATATTTAATATCATTTTATGTATAAAAGTAAAGTGTTTAAAGTTTTATTTTTAAGTTGTTATTATTATGCTAAAACTTTTGACCCGCACTGTGCACATGCTTTTATATTCCGACTTTTTTTAGCCTAATATTAATATATTATACATAGTACTAGACTAATATAATATACTATAGTAATACTGTACAAATATACTATAATATAGTAATATTTAATATCATTTTATATATAAAAGTAAGGTGTTTAAAGTTTTATTTTAAAATTATTATGCTGAGACTTTTGACTCGCACTGTACACATGCTTTAATATTCCAACTTTATCTAGCCTAATATTTTGTTCATTATGAATTTGCTTTTTTAAAGAATGCAGTGCTTATTTTCTAAAGATTATTTTTGTGTAGTTTAATATTAAACTTTTAAATGCTGGTTTATTTTTATAAATGTAATAGCTAGCTGACTTAGTCTTTAAGAAAGAGACATACACTTTTTTTTTATTATTATTATTATTTACTCTCTTGTCCTGTTACAAAGTTTAAACTAGTATTTAAAAAAAATCTTTTACAAAATTATTTAGGTCTTATAAATCCATTTCAATGGAGGATCTCAAATTTCCTTTGATTTATGGAGAAGGTAAAAGAGTAAGTATTGAAACTTTTTGAGTTATTTTCTACTTCTTGTTTTTCTCTACTTTTTCTATTTTTGAATTTGCAATAATGTAAACCAAAGTTGTCTTTTTATGAAAAATCATAATATTTTCTTTCTTATTTTAATAAAATACCCTAAAATATGAAATGAATCATTTAAATATTGTTCTATTATATTTTTATAGATAATTTAACATTTCCTTGTTTTAAATAAT
The DNA here is from genome assembly GCF_947563725.1 of Argiope bruennichi. NCBI lineage: Eukaryota > Metazoa > Arthropoda > Arachnida > Araneae > Araneidae > Argiope > Argiope bruennichi. Next base: position 115,922,786 of record NC_079154.1, read on the forward strand.
TCTCAGTCAGTAATGTTTTGTAACATTTTGCTATTAAAGAGTCAACTTGATACTCATAGTTATTGAAAGATAATTCTAATCATACTTTATAAATATTGTATATTTAAAAGTTTTTTAACTTACTTCAGATTGTGTGTATTTAATTTGCTTGCCATGTTTCTCTAGCTAAATTTTATATTTTGTATGTCTTTTTTAGAGTCGAGTTTTGGCAACAATTGGTGTAACGCGAGGTTTTGGTGATCATGATTTAAAGGCTTTAAACACAGATGTTGATATCAAACCCTTCCTTTCATCAGAACCTGAAGTAAGTAGTGTAATTTCAATTTTTAAAAATTGTGATATATTCTTAAATTATTTGATTTCATTTTTTTATCAATTTAAATTATTTTTATTAGGTGAAGATATTCAACCTCTTAGAAGAAGAACTGACTGACGGAGATGTTTTAATTATGGGAACAGATGGTTTATGGGATGTCACAACAAATGAGAAGGCTGCAGAAGTTGTACAAAAATCTTTAGACCACTTCCCTGCTAATGATGCTCAGCGTTACAAATATAGGTAAATATAATAGCCATGCTCTTAGTCCCAGTTTATATTTTACTTCAATATTTATTTATTGAAGTAAAATAAAACTGTTAATATGCTACTATAAAGAAGAAAAATAACCAATATAAATCATAGCTCTATTGAAATGAATTCGCTACTAATAACTAATTATTATCAAACCTATTTTACAATTTATTATTACGAAATTTCTTTGTTTAAAGGTGTGCTCTATTTAGATGCAGTTAAAATAGTTTGTAGCTTATTTATTTGATTTATTGTATTTTGATGACTGTCCAATATTAACTATAGCATACCCTCTAAAAGTAATCTCAAGCTGGACATGTATATTCTACTCTTTAGAATTATATATAATATGCACACATTATGCATTTAGAATCCTGTATCATTTATACACGTTACTCAGAATTATATCTGCAAATTACATTATGATAAGATGTAAATTGAAATAGTGCAGACCGATCTGCTCTTTTTCAAGTTTAAGCAATCACTCCACTAAATTTATCATTTTTAATAAAAAATTATTTATTTATTTTGCTGAGTTCCGCATTCAATAATGTTTAATGTAACATTATTATTTAATTTGAAAATAATCAGAATTACTTTAATGAATTTTATCAAAATCTTAATGACAAAGTTACAAAAAAAAAGATTTAGTTGTAAATTGAATATTATCAGAATCACCTGTATTGTGCTTTAGAAGAGTCAATGAAAACTTGGCAAAATTTTCATTCATTATTTTTTTGGAAAGCAAAAAGAAAAACAAATTGTAACTTAGTTTTAGCTATAGAGCATTAATGTATTTGTGAAGTTTATTAATTTATGTGAAATTAGTATCTAGTATTAGACATCCTGTAGCTACGATAGGGGCACTTACAGTGTAATCTTGAAACCTTCAAATTATTGGTTTATTAATTGCAAAATGAATATAATAGTATACATATTTACTTACCCTTAGTACTTGACATATAAATATCTAGAAATAGTGGACAAGAAAATAGTGACACATTTGCATGTTATTGCCAAAATAGTTTATTTAAATTTATCATTTTCATTTTTTTTTTTTTTTTTTTTTTGTAAAAAAAATATAATTGTAAGGTCTTTAAATTTTCTTTAAAATATCCTTGATTTTTTTTATTAAAAGTATAAACCCTAAATAAATATTTATTATTTTTAATCAAATGAAGATCATTTTTAATCTCCTCGTTTTAACTCACCTCGCAATCATCAATATAGTTATTTATCCTGATCGGTTAGATTTAACTAACTGTTTAGGAGATATATATTTGTTGTTATCTTTATTCCTTTTAGAAATAACTGTATTATTCTAATATTCATTTTTATTACTAGGTATACTTCGGCAGCTCAAGATTTAGTAATGCATGCACGTGGAAAACTAAGAGACAGAAACTGGAGAACAGCTGATAATAAATATGCTACTATAGATGATATTAGTGTTTTTGTAATTCCATTGCGTCCATACAAGGATGAGTATTGTCAACTTAATGCAAAAAAGAATCCACTAAGACACTAGGTTATAATTTAATTAATTTTGTGTAGTATTATGCTAAGAAGGAACTGGAAGCTCAAAAGTTTCTACAGAACTTCTTTTGTTTGTATGAAATTTTCATACATCTGCATGATATTTAAACTTATAGAAATTTTGGTTTTTCTTTGTATGTGTAAGAAACCAAATTCATAGGTATGAGTGTTTTAACCCAATGAATTTAAAATTATGTTATCAGATTATTTCCAGTTAAATCATATACGAACAAAGATCTCAGTTTTTGTTTATATGTTTATTTGGTTAAAAGTTTCTGTTTACTTAAAGTTCAGCATTAAGTGTGAAATAATAAAGCTCAAATTTGTGATGTGCATGATTTTTTCTGTATGTCATATGTAGAAACAAATTCTACCTGCAATAAATTTTTATACTTATGAAAACTTCCAAACTGGTAGTCTCTTGAAGTACAATCACACTAATTGCCAGCAATAATAATTGTATTTTAGTAGCCTATTCATTGCTAACTATATATGATTTCTGTATGAATTTATAATAATCCATCAAAACTATGACTGAATCATATGGCACAGTTGTTATGTTTAAATTAAGAACTTTACACCAATTATTCCTTTACAATTGATTTTCAAACTTTTTTCGCGATTTGTTTACTTGTGTTTCAAAAAAACATATTACCAGTTATTGATGTTTTTGTGATCACTAGATTTTTTTTAGCCTACAATACTCTGAATAAGGATAACCATTATATTTTATAGATTTAAATATTTATATGTTTTCTTATATAATATAAATGTTAAATTAGTTTTTAAATTATATTTCATTAATCTTTTAAGATTTTCTATTTGTTGTGACTGATTTTTTAAAAATGTGTTTATTTTCAATATTGCCCGCATTTGAATACGTTATTTTTGTATGTTGATTAGTTTTGGTAATTAATTACCTTTATTTCAGTGATCAGTTATTGTTAAATCTCTGATAGTATATGATTTTGATAATAATACGATGTCGCAAAAATGGAGTGGTGAAAGTTGAATGTAAATTTCAACAAATCAAAAATTTAACATCTTATTACTATTTGGATTGTTTAAGTTGAAAATATATTAGAATATTTTGTAATTCTAATGTTTTGATTTGTAAATATTTCTTTGTGATACACTTTCTACAGAATGCTCATTTGTATTTACTAATTCTTTTTGTAGATCTTTTAAGCATTCTTTTAGAAAAATAATTTATTAAATGAATTTGACAGTCACTTCAGTTCTTAGCTTGCAATATTCTGCTCTAAACAAAACATATGTAAAAATTCTTCTGAATTTTAAATTAGCATTTGCCATCATCCTTAGTGTGAATGTAAAAATTTAGAAATTAAAATTTTTTTTTTTTAAAATATAACAATTTTTTGTCAAAAGATTGTGCCAAAATTGATATATTAAAATGCTCCTAAAGTCTTTTCTTTTCTATATAACGAAACAATTTACACTTAATTTTAAAACAGAGAATCTTAGCAATTATAGTCATAAATTTAATGTTGCATGTCCAAAGAATTAATTCACCTCATTTTATCCTATGCAGTTCATCATATTTACTAATCATATTTCTCATCAAAAGCAAATACAAAGATAATTATAGCTCTGTGTTGGTATATTTATAAAATCTTTATGGTTATTTACTGCTTTAAAACTTTTCTTGCTATGTGAACTGTTGTATATTAGTCAAGATCAGTTTTAATGTAAAGCATATCATCTGTAGATAAAATGTGACTTCCAGATGAGTGAAATCAAATTTATTTTGACTGTGATTTATATGTATTTTAACTGTTTGCAACTTCAAATTTGTTGACTGGGAGCTTTTATACCTCCAATGAATTCTGTATATATTATGTTTGTTATAAATGCAAAAGCTGGTCATGATTTTTTTATTTTTTAAATGATACTTTGATAGTGATGCATAAAATTGTAAAAATATTGTAAATAAATGCAATGATTTTTAGCATTTTTGATGTTTTTCTTCAATTTTCAGTTTACTTCATTCTATCAAACTTCTAAATGAATTTTATCTCCTACATTTTTGTTTAATCATTTTCAGAATAATAGCCTTGTTGTTTCTTTCAAAAGAGACAATAATATAATTAACTTGATAATAAATATTTAAATTTATGGAAAGAAATTAATGTTTATTTCATTCAGGTTAATTCATTTACAATCTAGAAATATATGAACGTATGTGACAACTTCTGTTAATTATTAAAAGCAGATGAAATAATATCACTGGATCTGAAAGGGTTAAAAGAGCTCATTCCAAATATGACTTATCTGGCTTGAACATTTCGATCTTGGTATCAATAAGTGTGAATCTAAATCCCTGATGTATCCGCTCTGTTTTCAAGTCTGAAGTTTCCGAAATGTGGTGCAGAATTTTGGAGAAATGGTTGCTGACACAAATTTTATTATGATCCAAATCTGAATTTAGTTCTCATTCAAAATAAGAATGTTTATTATTAATTTATTAGTTTTGTAAACTAAAGTCTTTTGAAAAATATATTACATGTGATAAATGACACTTCAAAACAATGTATACTTTGAAGAGAAGACCTCATTTTGTGATTACCTATTGGTAATAATTTTAATTTTAAATCCATTTTACTTGCTTTATTGAATCTCATGTTTGATTACTAAAATATTTTGGATTCTTTGAGCTGAATATTAAAATGAAGGCTGCAAGCTTAAATATTTCAAAATTTAATTCCATTTGTAATATTGATTACATCCATAATTAACTGGATTTCTGAAATTAAGCAAATGTAAGTTATTATTCGGATTTTCGAAAATTAAGCCTGAATGGTAAAAAATTAAAATTACTTATTGTTTGAGGACCAGTGATTATCAAGTTAACTACTTATATGGCCATGTTTCTGCTATAAGGAATTGACCCCCCCCCCCCTTTTTTTAAAAATACATTGTAAATGTCATAACGGTAAGAAAGCTGGCTATAATCTCTGCGATTTATTTCAATTATAATGATATAGTATTAATTAGTACACAAATTTCACCTTAGAATGTAATAAAATTTTTATAGGTGCCATATGTACATTTTGTTTGAAGATGGTATTTAATTTCAGATAAATAATTTAGATATAACTCCATGTCTGATTAGTCAAACAATAAAGACCTATTATTTTGTCTTGGATTCATGTACACAATAAAATACTTTTCTAATGGAGACCAGTCCCAGATACCATAATAGTATTAAAAATGTAAATGTTTGGCTCTTATTTCGCAGTATTGTAAATTAGGTTTTTGTTTTTGTTTTTTCGTATTTATTCTATAAAATACACATATATTAACAGAAGTTTAAGGAATGAAGATCCTGAAAGCGAGTCATTCATTTAGAAAAATGAATCAAAGCGTATAAATTTCTTCCCATTAACAATGGAAAAGATAAATACAAATCTAAAATATGCTTAAAATTAAAAAAAAAAAAAAAACTGTTTATAGATATTAATTTTATTTATTTACAAATTTCCTCTAGTTTTCAGAAATGTTTATACTTATACAATGTTTCTCATCATTTTAGCTACTACATTTAAACACATGCACATTGCAACTATTTCAAATACACTTTTATGCATACATTATCATTAGTATAATTATCATTGCAATAACTGAACAAAAAAATTTAAACAAATAATGTAGATAGTAATATGATAATATTTCATTTATATACAAACAAAACATTATGATAATATTTTGTTTGTAATATATGATAATATGTTTCCAACAATAGATTCGAATCTCTTTACAAGAAATTTCTTTTTTAAACCTCTAATGAAATATTCAAATAATCTATCAGCATCGTACTCCTCACTTAATAATGAAAGAAGGAATGTTGATATCTATTTTGATATTAGATTATGTATTGTTAGTAATCAAATACCAGCCGAAATGTCAGCAAAGTTATTTTATTGCATTTTGAACTTATAAAGAATTTAATTGCAAAATTCTTTTCAAACATTACATTTTAACATTTTTCCAACGTAAAATGAATGCTATGCACATATTCCAATAGTAAAATGAGTTGAATTTTGGTAGAAAGAGATGAAATTCAAATCATTCATTTACTTTAAGAAGATTTTGATGGGCTATAAATTTTAACAGCAGGCTTTTATATCTGTATAAGTTGATAAAGAGAAATTCACTTAATTTTTTTTCTTACACAAATGCTCATGCAAGGTACATTGGATGATGAATAAAATATAGATTATACTATTCTGAAAATGCAAGGCAAAATTTTGATTAAATGTGCAAAGACGAATTTAGTCAAATGTAATTAATCAAGCATAAAATTTTTGTAGACTACATAGAATTCTTTAAAAAAATTGAAGCAGTCTCAACACTTTCTAATAAAGTTGTTGTATCCCTACCTAAAATTATGATCTTTGGGCAAGGGTATGAATGCCACAAATGTTCAGTCTCGAAAATGAGTATTTTGGATTAAAACCAAAATTTGGCAGAACTACAGGTTCAGCCATAAGATCACATATCGGTTAATAATCTAAGTTTCTGCATTTTTGAGTTATCACATTTGCATGTATGTGAGCCTACAGAACAAACAGTCAATCCTTTGATGAAATTATTTCAAAATCCGGTACAGATCTGCACTTTAGATGCAGAAACCGTGCACCTAATTTTATCTGTTCACTCTTTATGTTATAACTATCTTTATAGTTATAATATTTACAAGTATTCCAACAGATATATGGCATATGGGGTTTTTTTTTTCAAAATTTGATAGAAATTTATAAGTTTTTGGAATACAAGTCACTTACCAAGTTCCATCTATTTAACTCAATGTGTTTTTGAATTACTGTGCTCATGGAAAAGAAGAAATAATGCTAATTTTATTTAATTTGAAGTCACTCTGCTGCAAGGCAATTCATCAAAATGTCGAAATCGATTTTTTTTTTTTTTTTTTGTTGATTACAATATTTCCATTATACAATTCATATACCTAAGAGTAAAAGCTGGTTCTGGGAAAGGATTTTTTTTTTTCAAATTTAATTTTAAGTTTTTAGATTATACTTCTATCTACTGACAATAAAATATATTAAAAGAATGCAGTAATTTTAGTATCAATTTATCCACCATTAATTAATATTATTCAATTCTTTATGTGTAAATTTACTATATTCATCACTGATATTCAGAATTTAGCATACTATGATGGAAATGCAATGCAGTACTGAGATCTACATTCAAATTCTTGAGAAAAAATAGTCACATGCTATCCTGTCTTAGATACATAACAAATCATTGCAAACAGACAGCAAAATTCCAATGATTTATCTCCATAGTAGCAATATCACTTTTAATAAATTACAATCCACCATATCTACATACATTATACAATGACCTCCATAAGTGAATGTACAACAATTTCTTGCAGTTAAAAATTCTGAAAATATTTAGGTAAATTCATGACATTTTGTTTTCCTTATAAACCTATTGTGTATTAAATAAAGAAAAAGAGCTAAAAAATAATCAGAATTCATAAGATACATTTTGCAGATTTCTATTAATCAGAGAGTAAATGTAAATATAATTTATATGACTAGATTATATTAAATAAAAAGTCACTTTAATAATTTAATTAAATTTTTTATAAGAACAGCAATTAGTAAAATGACAGTATATTAACTTATGAAGGCATATGTAAATCCACTTAAAACAATTGGAATTTGAAATAACATGAATTTTACTTTCCAAGCAATTTTATTCACTAGATATTATAAAGCTTCAAGTTACTACACTTTTTTAAAATTTATTTCCTTCATATAGTTTAGAAAAACAGCACAAATTCTACGACACAAAACTTTGTACTTAAAAAAAAAAAAACAAATAAATCACATTCACATAAATATTACAAACAGACATGTTTTATTATAAAAACTTCTCACAAAAGTCTATATCACAATAGTTATCTGTACAAATATATACATATAATACACAGATGACAACACATTTACACTTAATATATCAATAATAAATAATATGTGCAATAAATAAAATAAATATGTAGAAACAGTATTTAAATAAAATGATTTTAAATTATCCAAATGCAACAAATGCTTTACAATACAGATCACCTATACTAAGTACAAAGTGATTTTCAGATAACTACTATTTTGATATCTTAAAATTAAAAAAAATTAAAAATTAAATAAATTATTCAGTTTTTGTAAAACATGAAATGGTACAACTTGTATACTTAATAAAATAAAGTTTAATTAAAATGGATTTTTAACAAATACATTTTCAAATATATTTTAAGTATAAGTTTTTAACTGTCTAAAATAAGAGATTTCAGTCAGATATAAGATTAGGCTCCAGATACGAGTCTCAATTAATATAAATTATTATTATCATCTAAATACCACATCTAAGCTTCCAAATGTAACTGCAAAAAAAATTTGATATTGAGGTATGTACTGGGCAAAAAGTTTGGTCTTAATTTTAAATTCCATATTAATAAAGCAAAATATTTATCTTTCCTATAATGAACAATCCTTTAAAAAATAGCATCGATAATATTCTAATTCTTTACTTTTTTAAATATCAAACATTGAGTTCTTTTGATAAGTGAATACAAATATTCTAGATACACACTTATCAGATATTATAAAATGTGAAATAAAATATTTATATAGCTATTATATAAGTTTCCAAACTTATATAACTATGGAAATTACATTTTAATGGATTTCAAGCATCAAAACAAAAAATTAAATGAAAACCACCTTGCAAACAGGAGTATTCTTTAAATACTTTGTCACATATTACATGTATATCATATTTAGTCATATAGGGCATTTTTTCACATAAAATCGAAATAGCATTACTTTTAGTAGATGGAATGATTTTTAAAATCACATATCTTCTAGATCAATTAATCTGTTGGTTTAAGTATATATTGGAAATTCCATTTAAAATATTATCCCTGTGCAGTTCATTATCTCTAAAATGGATAAGAAGTTTACGATTTCTTAAAAAATGGGAAGCATTGTGACCAAGTAGAAGATGGAGACTTCTTTTTTCTATCAATATATCCTCGTCCAAATACATTGATAAGTTGACAATGAATCCTATTGAAAGTAAAGATAAATAATTTTTAATGGAAGTCAGGATATTTATAAACTAACTTAGAAATACAATGACATCACATTCCATAATTAAAAATTAAATGGTTCAAAAACATAAGCTTTCAATACATAAGACAAAAAGTGAAACCACTACTTAGTGAACTGAAATCAAATAGATCATTAATAATTCTTCAAATGCCACATTTCAATTCTTCATGAAATGTAAACTGTCCAGCATTCAATTCATCAATTATACTTAACAATTTTAATTCTAATTAACAATACCTAACAATTTTAATTCTAATTAACAATACATAACAATTTAGTAAAGTAATAATTCTACAAACATTATTTCATGCTAAAAATATATGTGTTATAAATTTCTAAATGAATAAAAACAAATAATACACCTTTATCTTGTTACATATATATGCATTTTTTTATTCCTTTTCTAATAAACCAATTCACTGTGCACTCTGCATAAAAGTTAAAAAAAAAAAAAAATTAAAACTAGCATTTTGGAATGAAATCTATAGCAGAGGTATAATTTTGTCTGTTAGTAAATGTTCCAAAATTTATGCTTAATAATAACTTAAAATGGACTTAAAATTAATAAATTATTTGAAGTGAAAAATGGAAATGGCTTTCATTTAGTTTATATGAATCCTTTTCAATTTTTTAATACTGAATGAAGAACAAATAATTCTCATTAAAATTATGCATAAAAATGCTTGCACAATGTGAAATAGCATTCTAATAATTGTAAATCCACAACTTCAAAGAATCAAAAATTTCAAGTCTCACATTTCTGATCTCAATTGTTTTTTAGTTAATTTTTTCTGCGCAACTTGTATGACGAAATTTATAAGCTAATATTCATCGGTATGGTAATTCGATATAGAAATTATATACAGCACATTAAACATCAATGGAAATTTCAGAAACTCAGTAAACTTAAATGAACGCATCATCTAATGGAACTAATGCAGGATATGTCATAGTCTCAAACATAATTTACATGTCATCTCAGCATGCAGCTAAGTTTTATACTGTATGATGAAATACTGCATAAAACTTATACAGTATACAGTAAAACTTTACATTTGGAGAAGAATCATGAGATGTGAATCAATGTGTAAGTGATGTACCAAACACTTTATTGTATACTCACTAATAAATTATAATTTTTATCCTCCTCCCCTGCATATAATTGCACACCTTGGGCTAGATCATGAAAGTGACAAATGCTCAAATTTTTACCTCTCGAGTCCATCACATGAGAGTTACAAGCTTTGCAGTGTAGTAAAGAAAATCCGTACTTGTGCATTAATTCATGGCAAAAGCGATTAATAACTATGAAATATTGATTATTGGCAAGAATATATGATTTTCAATTGAATTTAGCTGGTGATCTTTTGCATTTTTAATTTTTTTTTTTTTTTACTAGACAGACAAGATCACATTTTAAATTTCTTTTATTTAAATCATTGTATTTTTGAGTTATTGCATTTAAAAGCACAGAATGACAAACAATCAATCCCTCAACAGATTTTATTCCAAATTTGGAATTTACATTTCAGATGCTAAACCTGTTAACACAATTTTAGATATATCTTTGTGATTATGTTCACTTGCACTTAGACAGTTAAGATTTCATCAGAATAAATTTCTTTCAAAATACGATAAAAATCAATAAATTTGGTGTAAAGTTAATATTCTAAATTTCATCCATCTAGTTCTAAGTGTTTTCAAGTTATCTTGTTCACAGACAGGCACATGTTTTTCAAAATCTCGAATTTGAATTTTTTGACAATTGCAATATTTTCAATTTGTATACTTAGCAAATGAGAAAATAAAAAGTATATTCACTCAGCTTTCTTATTTTACACTCTAAAACAGAAAAACAGAAACTGTCTTGTTAAGCACTTTTTTTTACTCAAACAATCTTGAGTCATTAAAATAGACACAGAGAAAATTCAGAGAAATTTTTTTAAGCCTGCCATATAATGTACCCTGTTCCTTTATGCAAAACAGTTTCTACAAAACACTGATGTGGATAGTTATAAAATTTATAAAAATTAAGAACATAATTATTATTACAAAGAAAAATAAATATACAATGAATAGAAAATATATAGAATTTAGATCTAAGTAATAAAAAGTATTGCATATTAATTAATAAAATTATTACAATACAACTAATGAATAATTTTAATACAAATTAAAACTGACACTAAATAAGTAAGACGAAATTTAAAAAGTAATAAACTAACTTCTAACTGTAATTATGTATTACTACAGAAGATATAAAATAGAAAATCAATTATTTCAGTCAAAAAGTTGTGTTCAAGTTAAAAGCAATAATTGAACAATGTAGAGTACATTGAAACTGTTGTTTATCATGGTAAATTTCACATTTCTTCTTCTTTTTTTTTTTTTAAGAGAATAGAATTTTAGCTAACTGGGTAATACATAAAATTATAGAAAATTGGTTAGATGATGGAAAAACGTGTTAATATCTTACTTTGCTGTTATGGATGGCTCATTAATAATTTCTCCATCACAATCCCATATGCTAGTATTGAGTTCTTGCCAATTGTCTTGAATTCCCTTGCAACCAATTGCAGGGGTCTTGTCATCGGATATCATAGGATTAAACTTGAATTCTCGGACCCTGTAAACCTTAACAAAGCTCAAGTCGAACTGAAAGAATAAATGCCACAATTAGCACAAGCTATTGATTGCAGAACAGTGAATATATATCACAGAAAAATATTTTTAAAATGCAATACTAAATTCTTACAGGATCACTGTGATGATAAGATGTTCTCAAGAGATATCTTAAGTAATTCAGTCTTGAACATGAAGACACAGTTATAACATCACAGTAGCCATTGCCTAAATGCTGAGAGGGCGAAATTCCTTCTGTAGACATACAGCAAGCACAGCTCATAACAGCAGCATTCACTGCAATAAATCGTCCGCGAACAGATATCCATCCTAGACAAGAAAGAATAAATGCATATTTTAATTAAAAAGAATTTCAAAAACAATCTTATTAAAATACTAGCCAACAGCTTTTTATTCTAATAATTTTCTAATTTTTTTTTATCATATAAACATATTTTGAAATAAATATTAATAATTAATATTTATAATAATAAATTATTATTAATAATAATCATAATATATGCAGTATGCTCCCTAGTATCCGTTTCATGACTATCTGGTTTCTGTATTATCTGGCCTAGTTTTCTTTTATCATAATTAAATGTGGAAAGCAAGATGTTGCATTGGCAATATTGTTTATGCTTCCAGCATTTAAGTAAGGCATTACAGAATTTATATTAAAATGTGTACGGTTTATATCCTTCAATTTACTTTTTCTCTAATAAATTCTTGAAATGTGCAGTGCAGTATATAAACCACCAGTACAGAGTTTTCCCAATTTAACTTGACACGTTATCAGCAACTGCTTCTATGATTCATTGGACCACAGCCGCATTCCTATTCTATGTGGCTTGAGATAAATAAAGGGCTTAGTACTCAATAAGACGCGAGAAAATATGTATTATATCAATGAGTTTTGACATAGAAACTGTCTTCTGCAATTAGTGAGCAAAAAAATTAGTTCATAAAACTCCGGCCTATCTGACTTTTTTATTGACTGGCCTGCCCTTCCGCCACATTAGGTCGGATATTCGGGAGGGTACTGTAATTCAGTAATAAGTGATAAGTTCATATTTATAAATATTATATCTTGAAATTAATACTTTTTTTGATTTCAATAATTCACTTCTGATAGTACCATTAGTATTAAATAAAAATCAAATCAGTTGTTTTGTTGAGAATTAAAATATACAAGAGTCCAAATATCAAAGCTCTGGTACATCAGAAATCAATTGAATTACAAAATTCCATCATTACAAACATGAAAAAATTGAAATCAGATAAAAACAAGGAACAAAAATAGGAAACAGAATATGCAGTTTCAAATTTATTAGATAAAAAAGATTTATATATAGTCTAAAACTATGCAAACTGTTACATACTAATTTTTTTCTCTGAATTTTGTTTATCTTCAGGTTGTTTTAAATCGCTTCTAGTTTCAGAACAGGTCTTACAACTGAAAAAGAGAAAAATGTTATATAATATTTATTGCCAAATTTAACTCTCTAAGCTTCATTATCTTTTTCTAACTAAATTTTCACTATCTTAAATTTACATTCTGTATGTTTTCCTAATTTTTTTTTTTAAGACATCTATTCAAAAATAAAATTAATGAATAACTCATAATCATCAAAGGTTAACACAATCATGTCGGTAAATATTAATTAACAGTGGAGGATTGGCGATTTATTGACAAAAACAAACAAAAAGAATGTTTATTAGTTGTTGTTTTTTTAGTTAGGGTTTTAATTAACTGCTCAAAAGCATACATAGGGTTGAAATGCCATTTTGATTTTGGTACTACATTTGGTAAATTTTGGCCTCTTTCATTGTTAATTAATAGGTACCATCATGCCAAGTCAATATTCTTTTCAAACAAACAAACAAGATATCCATAATCTTATTTGCGAATAATAGTTTGCTTCTATTTTCATACAAAAATATTGCGAAATAAGTTGATTTAAAAAAGAAACGCTAGTTTAATTTAGTTTAGATTAAACTGATAATGATGGGACACTGTGGAAGTTTAGCTATTTTGGCATACATTTCAATAATACCGATTCATAGTCTAATGACATGGGCAATATTTGAGCTAGTATCTATTTTTGAGTCTCTCACACCATACCAGTAAGACTCTAAACCCACAGTTAAGATTTTGAGTACTTATTAATTGCGAAGCATTGGTGATTTGTTGCCGATAATTTTGACATTCTTTTTCTCTCTTCGTTATCAATAATTTTGACATCTTTTAATATACAGGGTGCGGCAGAAAACCGAACATTTTTTTACTATAACTTTATTAAAAATAAATTACCAAAATATAACAAATTGTAATAAGAGTAGACTTTTATTAATAAATAAATTCAATTAGTTTCAAAGTGGTCGCCTTCTGCGGCAATGTATACATGCAAACGCTTATTGATTTTCAGCAATGGCATGCAAGTCTTCTACCTTTAATCTACCTTATTCCTGTCGAAGTGATTGCTTTAGAGAGTCCAAATTTTTGTTAATTTTAGTGGAGGTCCTAGACTTCAAAATGGACCATACACTGTAACTGATGGGATTGACATCTGGCGAGTATTGTGCCCTCTCTCCAGATAATATCATATCCTGAAACTGCGCCTTGCACTAACCTTGTATCTTTTTGGCCTCGTGAGTTCGTGCGGAGTCTTGTTGAAATGTCCAGTTTACATTGCCGAGGTGTTTTTTGGCACATGGAAATACAACAGCTTCTAGAACATTCTGCTGGTACACTTCTTGATTTATTTTATGCTTCCATTCATAAAAAGCAGATGTGCTTTTCCGCTTGCGCAAATTCCGCCCCAAATCATGAGCCACTTCAGATGTTGGCGATGTTCAAAAATTATCGAGGTGCTTGGAATGTTTACAGACCAACTCTTATCGTTCGTGCAGTTATGAGCTGGTTGGATGTTCAAGAGTTTCTCATTAGCGAAAAAGAATCTCTCCCAGCACTGACCTGCGGGCCGTCTCAAAAGTTTTCAGCATCTTTAGAGCCACACGATTTTGTTTTCTTCAGTGAGAAGCAGAACTTTTTGGAACCTATAAGGGTTCACCAAGCTCTGTTTTAGCCATTCGCCGCCCTTATCGTTCATTTATTCCTGTTTGAAGAGCGATTTTTCTCATGGAAACCCTCGAATTTCGTTGAATTCATTTTTCAATGCCTTACGGTTATTGAAAGTGTTCACTGTACATTTTTGTCCAGTTTCTGGACGTCGACTATCATTACCAAGCAGTTTAAAACGACATATTGCTTCAGATATACTGTTTGCCGAGGCATATTAAGCAAACGAACGATTTCACACTATCGTTTCCTTGCTTAAAGAACTCTAAAACAGCAGATTTTTTTTTTTTTTTGACATTATAAAAAAAGCCAACAAACAATGCATAAACTAAGATATATATTATAAAAAAATTTATAATTGAAGTGGTAGACAAAAAGAAATTAACACAAATTAGAAAAAAAATTAGTTAACTTCTATTCTATGATGCAATAACTTTGTCCAGGTTTTTTTTTTTTTTTTTTTTTTTTTTTGCCGTAACTTATAAAGAGTGTAAACAGATGCTTGTATTCTCGTAAGTTAGAAGTGCGCTCACATATGGTTGCAATGCCAATTTGGTTTTGGTACTACGAGTTTTAGCTCTTTCACTGTCACTTTCAATTAATTCTGCCTTAAGAGTACTGTGGCTTTTTAAGAACTACGATAATGCACCGAACCTTTTTGTTTGTTGTAGTTGCTGTTTTCTTTTCTTTTTTTTTTTTTTTTTTTTTTTTTTTCAAAGAAATGACTAAGGATTCTTATTCTTGTTTGAAAGTACGTCAAATTCATATTTGAAATAAATAATTTGGGACCTTGATTGTAGAATCAAGGGAATTATTAATTCAGTTACAAATTATAAAAAAGCATGTTATAAATGCTACAAGTCCTAGAAAATGTCCAATATTCAGAGAGATCTTATTAAACTGATACAATGAGCGATGCTGGTAAGATAGTAGAAAATCTAGAAGTAGCAAAATTAAGTTTATTTAAAATGAAGAGAATGGATAAGCTTTGATACTATAAAACAATCTTACATACTCGGCCAAACATCGTTCGTGTCTCCATGAAGTAGAATCAGTAGGAACATCAACCAGTAGCTGCAATTCTCCCTCATACAACTTTCGGCGCAAAATATTTTTAAAACCTAAATGAAATAAAAAATATTAACAAAGCATTCTTATCCAACAAAAAAGAATTTTATTATAAAATTCAAAATTGTTACTAAAGCTTAAAAGATGCTACATTTTATTGTCAACCATGCATATAGAGGAAGTGGAATAAAATCCAGGTACAGAATAGAGTTCAACCAACCAGGAATAAGTGGAGATGATATTAGGGAATGTGTAGAGGGTCCACATGTAAGTATTTTGCTGGGGCCTGGCTTAGTTGTCAATGATGCTGTTTGGAACAACTGATGATAACAGTACAAAGAAAGCTATGCTTCTTCGCCAATAAATAACAGCCCGACTTAGGATTAATGTCCATTTACCAAGTTGAATATTTGAGGATGATATTTCGCTAAATATAATCCGTACAATCTTACCTAGAAGCTGTTTATCATGATGCCATGAAATTATCCAAGAAGGCAGGATTTTGGCAAGATTTTTAAAATGTCGTCACGATTTTGTAGTGCTTAGCAAATTATTTTAATCCAAGGAAACCCGCATAATTCGCACCACTTTTTTCCAAATGAAAGAAGATACACAATTTAACAATTGATGTCAGAAGTAAAATGCTTGGGACTAAAGTTATGTAGAATAAATTAGAGAAACTGTTGGCTACGTTGGCAGCATTGAGAAAGAAGACAGAAACAGGAAAAGAATATCGACGACTGTGAAAATGAAATAAAAAACGAATTTTTAAAAATTTCAGGTCTTCCAGCAGCAAATTAAAACCGAACAAGTAAAATTAAAAGCCGAAATGGCAAAAATATTTTTTAAAAAACAAAGAGATAATGTAAAAAGTAAAATATGCAATTAATTTAAAGGGGACATAGGAAAAGGTTTTAAAAAATCAAAGTGTTGGAAAATCGGTTAAATTTTCTTTTCTGAATTTTGAATTTCTTTTCTGAATTTTGTAGAAATTGGAATTTTGCGTCTTAAAGTAAAATTACTAACTTTTTACAGAGAAATATCATATGGTACATTTAAAATTCAATTTGACGTCGTTCGTGATTACAATAAATGGAATAATTCAGCTACCCGCATCTCTTCATTTATCAGTTTGAATGAATAAAATTTTGAGTCAGTTCTGCCAAATAAAGTACATGATTCGTCATTAGTTGAAAAAGTTCTTGAATGCAGTTTTAGGAAAAGATATTTAAAGAATTATTACCGATTGATATTCAAAGAACGTCGTCAAAAGACGGAAGGGGATTTGCAAAAATTTGCAATTGGTGCATTTAGTTTAACTGAGCTCTCCTACCGATGTTTCCGAAAGCATGGACATTAGATATTTCGTGTTTGGATCTGTAACAGGTACGTGCGCGCACACACACACACGCACACAAAAGAGAGAATTTTTTAATGGATACCAAGGATCAGAAATCAGCACTAGTAATTTGCGATTGAAAACAAGTCCACTAAATCAGCTTCCAGAGATTCTCAATACATTTATACACTTGAAATTGAAGATACGAATCTTGAAAAACAGTCATCAATGGAAAGTCAAATCTGTAAATTGGAGAATTCGTTGAGAAAGAGTAGAAATGTTGAAAAAAGCAGTTCTTCCAAAGCAGTTCTTGTTCGACCATAGCGAGTCATTGTCGTCTGTTCATCGGCCTGCGCTCTAGATCCTCATGCTGGAAGTTTTTGGTTGATGTTTTTATCTAGGACTGCTTCTGATCGATAGGATGAAGCATCACTACACACAACAGCTGGACTGTCTGCTAATTCTTTCATCATTGACAATGTTCCACCAGACATTTATTTAAAAAATAATAATGTATTTGAGCTTCTGTTGCCAACGCCACAGATACATCCAATGAGACTCTCCAACACGTAATTTAGATCAAGGTAAAAATAAATGAATGTGCTTTGCGGGAGACAGGTAGCCGTCTTTGAAAGTTGTTTCTATAAATGAATTTAAAATTTCAAAACTGAGTTGCAAACAGAACGAAATATATAGAAGTTTTGTAAGCGATATTCCATTTCGTTTATGTTGGAAGACGCTAAATAAATGGTACACTACTACGAACCGACGATGTGAACAAATTAAAACAGTAACAGTTATATGTATCTATTTAAATTTCTCTACAGATTGCCATTGGTAATCATTAAAAACTCGAAACGATCATTCTATGATCCAAAAATGTTCTTGAAACATAAGTATATGTTACTGAAATAACAGATAAGAGCAAGCATCCTCAATGCACGATTTTATCGCAGATCTTGAAAGAAATGAAATTCACACTAAAGAATACCATTACATTCAACTAACAATTTTGCACAACGCTAACAAACAAACAAAAGAAAATATTAATCTCCACTCATTCACACTGACACCATAGTTGCAACTCAGCAAAAAAGAATTCTTGTACCTGTCTTGCTAGAAAATTTGAAAAAGTTCCATCCGAATCAGTTATAAATGTAAATAATAAACCCAAAATTATAGAAATAGAAAAATAAATATCATCTTTCACAGCTGCAATAAATATCGTCAGGCAGCCAACGAATCTTTAAAAAGTAAAATGTATTTAATCCATCTAGACTGATTTGATTACACTGAAAGCGAAATAACTTCGAAACGAAAAGTGGGTTAAAAAGCTACTCTATGAATTCAAAGATTTATTTTGGAAATGTGGCATAGATGTAGGCCATACTATTACACCAAACTACACAGGAGATTATTCATCTATAAAACAGCAAGCAAGATTAACCGTACCCAGATGAGAAGTTAAATGATCAATTAAAGAGATAAAAGGCAGTAACATTATTAAGTCATAGGGACCATGAGCCTCTATTATAGCATTGATCAAAAAGGATAAATTTTGCATGAGTAACAGAAAACTGAATGATATGACCAAGAAGAATAGTGATCTATTATCTCGTACCGATGACACCTTAAAAGCCTTGAATGATAGGAAGTGATATTCGACACCGGATCCGAAGAGCAACTATTGAAAAGTACCGATTTTTACTACCAGACAAAGACCTTGGTAATTAAAGAGACGCCTTTGTCACAGTGGTCTAATGACGGTAAATGTGAAAGTCGATGTAATCATTAGAGGATGAAAGTTAAAACAAAGTGACAAAGTGAAGTCTCTGTGATGCTCTTGCGACTTTTGAAAGATTAATCTAGACTGCCGTATTGGAAAGGAAAATGGAAACTGTCTGGTGAATAAAATAGGGTCATTATTGTGAGACGTCCATTTCAAAAACATTTCAATAAATTCCACGAGGTTTTCCAGAAATGGAAGAATGCTAATCAAAAACTCAGTCCTATAATATGATAAATATTTCAGAAGAGAAGTTACTTATTTCTGATCATATTGTGGTGAAAGTTTACAAGCCAGTTAACAACTACGCTACACGAGCAATTGCTTTTGTATCATTGTTATGTTACTGGAATGCGAACCACAAGTCCCAGGTTCTATCCTCGCTCATTCCAATTCGCCACACTGGTGACCTAGGACGATGATCCTTCAACCTTCGTATAGCTGTTGTGGCGCCATCTACCCGCAACCAAAGTCGTCAGACTCGCTTGACGCGGCAACCCAAAGTCGTCAGATTCACTTGACGCAGCATCAGCAACCACACACGCTCGCCATAACGCTTAGTGCTACTCAAAAGGGTACAGGCGCATTAGAATCAACAGCTAATACATCACCACTCAACAGCCACCACCGACTCACTGGAGAGAGAATCTGTAGTGAATAGCTTATAAGCCAGTTAACAACTACGCTTCCCGAGCAATTGCTTTTGTATCATGGTCATGTTACTGGACTGCGAACCACAAGGTCCCAGGTTCTGTCCTCGCTCATCTCAATCCGCTAAATTGCTCGGGTAGCGTAGTTGTTAACTGGCTTATAAGCTTTCACCACAATATCATACCAACAGAAAGCACAAGAATGATACAGTGAAAATAATAATAAAAGAACACCTCTTCCAGAAACGAATCGGCAAAATCAAACAAATCGTTGATAAAGTCGGCAAAAATTATACAATCGACGCCAAATGGAATATCCCCGGTGGTAATGTTTTTTTATATGTATACCGTGTGTTAACACCAATAAAGTCTGCTTGACGAGATTTGCGCTTGCGAAACGGAAAAGTATCCAGTTTTCTGATATTTTATTTTTCTGAAATATGAAATTCTATTTTTCTATTTTAATTTTCAATCATCTGAATAAGTTCCAACGTTAACCTTAACATTCCGTCGGCGCTGCTATGGTGACAATGCATGCTATAGGCTTAAAACAAATATAATTTGTTTTTTATTCATGGTCATGATACAAGTAATAAGCTTATTTACGACAATGTGACTTTTTATTGAATTTGCAATGAAATGCATGTTGGAATGCAACAATGAACTTATTCTTTACATACTCCAACACACAAAACCTTTTTTGATATGTCACTATTTTCTCAAAAACTACTATCAGTATCACTTTTACCAGAATTATCCAAAGGCAAAAAAAAAATGAAATTTTGAGCTTTCCTTTTTATAGTAATGTATCACATGTGCCTATTATCATTCATTACAAATAGACATTTTAAAACTGCTCTTTTTTAATAACCCTTAATAAACAAAAGCATTTTCCTGAAATTTATTTTTCCTTGGATCTTTTGCACTATTTCCAATTTATATTCAATCCCTTTCCAAAAATTATTGTGCAAATGTACTATTTAAAATTTATTTTTATATAAATTGGGAAAATTGCAATAAATCCACAAATCATTAATTTATAAAATCCTTAAAACTAGATAACATGATCATGAAGACAATCGTTATAATAAATTATATCTATTAGAATGAGTATAAGAAACTAAATTTGGAAATACCCATGTTTCTTCAAGGCATTCATTCTATTCTATACTTATTGTCTAGTTATATTTTAAAGTAGAAATTAATTATGAATGTAATTCATTTTGAAATCATTTTTAAGGTTTTGTCATACTGAGAGGGATCAAATTATGCAATATAATATAAATAAATATTAAAATTCTGAAGAATACCTGAAAAGTCATAACGTTTTGGACCCATCCACCTGAGTTTTTCACTATCTCGGATAACATCACCAAAGTAACCATACGATAGGAATGTCACAGCGTAACGAAGAAGGCGACCAGCGCTATATACACCACAAACATCAACACCTGTGTTCTTACCTGAAAACAAAATAATTTTAATAAAATATTTGACAAAACAAAAATCAAAATCTAAAATATTAGAAATATAATTCTATATTAAATTTCATGTTATAACTACAGTATTCTCTATTTTTACACTTTTTATTAGACCAGAGAAATACTGTTGTAAACAGCCAGAAAATACAAATTATATGAAACCACTCAGATAGCGAAATATGCCGAGGGAACACCAATAAAAATTATTATAAGTTATAGGAAAATGTCATAAACTGAAACAGAAATGTGGTTGACATTTTTTAATTTATGATTTTTTCCATCACAGGAATGAATCATAGTAGTAGACTTTTTACTGGATGGTATCTAATTATTATATACCTAGTGTTTTGTATAACCAAAATTTTCTGAGAATAAACTGGGTTGTTGGCCTTTAGATGTGTGACCCTTGAATTAGTTTAAAAGAGCCCATTATTAATATCTTAATAAGAATACAAGATGCAACTGAGACCAGATATATAAATTATATTTCAAAATACTTATAAATATACATACATTATAAAGTACATATATTAATCATAATTGAAAATTTATTATTTCGGGAAACAAAATCTATAGATAACACCAATACAAACAAGAATAAATGTGAAAGCAGAATTCTATTAATAAAAAAAAAAACACTATGCCAGGAAATCTTGATAAAATACAGCAATTTATGAGAAGTTTTAATACAATTTAGATGCCAATTATTTCATAACTGAACAAGATTAGGAAATAAAATTGCTATTTCCATTTTCAGTGAAAAAAAATTACAAGTAAATTTAAACCAGCAAAAATGTCAAAGTAAAAAAAAATTACATTAAAACTAGTGCTTCAGTTAATAAGTAAAAAATAAAAACATTATTTCAATTTTAGTTTTCAATAAATAAAAGAAAACTGAGTTATAAACTTGATGAATAATAAAAAGTATTTTAATTTCAAAACAAGATAAAACAAGTGAAGTTTCAAAACTCACATGTAAAAAACTATTTCAGAATTTCCAAATCAAGGGAGAAAAATGTATGGCAATTAAAATGGTATTATTGGAAACTATCTTCGACTTAACTTAAATATTTTTGTAAATCATTGAAGAAAAATGTCCACATTTTACTTAATTTAAAGATTAAAAAAAAAAATTACACCAAGATACATAAAATAGGTAGAAATAGTTTTTTCTACCTATCTTCTAAATAGGGTAGATAACAGATTTTATTACATTCTCTTATTATTAGTAGAAACAGCTGTTGTGCTATAACTTATATACATTATAGTTTTATATGCCTGAACACATATATAAAGCACTTATAACTTAACAATAGCATAGTCTTTTGAAAAGTAAAACAAAATTACAATATTCGAAGAACTAGTACAAAGTGTTGACACTCTTAATTGATTGTTTGTTATGTGCATGGTAAATGCATATAAATGAAATGAAAATATTTTGGACAAGCGCAGTGACAATGAGCCTGTCAGGATTATAGTAAAAATCTTAGAATATCTGACTAATATCAAATTCAAATGAAGAAATTAAAACCATTTTTCCTCTAGTTGTTCAAACAAGGTCAAAGAAATTTTATGTTTGTTTGCTCACAAATAATTGTTTTTGTAACATTTCAGAAAATTTATACAAAAAAAATAATTTATATATTCTAAAAAAAATTATGCTCATAAAAATGCTTATTACAATAATTTGATAAGAACATTTTCATCATTTTTCATAAAGTGGCAAAACACTTACCCTGTATTATGAAAAGAGTAGCAGTAATGGGATCAGAGGAGCCGGTTATACAATTAACAGCAGCATTTGTAGATCCAGCGGGAATTATTCCCAAAGGTATCTTAGGAATTTTTAGTTTATTATAAACATCATTCGAATCAATCCCTTTGTCTTTCTGGGTCTTTAAAAGAACACTGTTCAGAACTTCACTGAACATACCATCACCTCCAACACACACAATTCTGTAATAAACACATAAAAAATTTTTTTAATTTGTTTCAATAAACTTGAAGAAATTTTAAATGCCAGCATATTCATTTACTATTTTTTACCTAATGCTGAAATAGCTTGCTGTTATCAATACTTTAATTCTCATATGCACAAATACACATGTAATCCAAACCTCTGATAAATTTGATTTAAAATATTAAGCAGATTTTGATGTGAACATCATATACCAAATTTCATTAGTCTAGCTAAATAGATTTTGAAGATATAGCATTCATATAGGCATAAAAAAACAAATACAATTACAAAAAGGGCATTTTTCAAATTAAATGGGATTATAACATGATTCATCAATATCTCAGATATTTTTTCATTGATAATAATTAGCATCATATATAAGAAAATCATGCAATCATGATGGTGTGTGTTAAATGGTTTTTTTAAACTATTTATTAATATACTTCTGTCACAAAAAATTTGTAAAATGATTATAAGAACAATGACTAACTAACTTCCGATTATTAAGTTTTCATGGTTATAGCAGCTTGTTGAAATTCAAAATAGAGATATGCTTTGATTTTTTTTTTTTTTTAATCCTGGACAAGTATTTATTAAAGTATCTTTCTCTGACACATGTACCACAAGGAAGATTAAAGGATACACGCACCAGGCTAAGTGTTTGCTTATTTAATAATGCCAAAAGATACAGCATTTAATTATATCATATATTAGCCCATAATAACAAATAGAATTATCAATAATATGAACCAATAGTGAAATGAAATAAAAATAAATTTTAAGCAAACATTTATATTCAAGACTTTTTTAGGGATTTAATACAAAATACATACCCATCAAATTTTGATGTATCAATGTCTTCAATCATTTCCTTTGCATGATTTGGCCTTTGTGTAACTAAAAGAAAAATATTTATGCTTAAAAGAAAAATAAATAATTACATGATAAGCAAAAATATATAATTTAAATAAGTAAATGCTCAAGGGCTGTTATAAACATGAAAATATACACATTATTTATAGTACAGGAAACTAATTATCTGAGTAGTTGTTTGAGGAACTAAAATTCTTTGTTATTAAATGATAAAATCTGAAGATGAAGAAACTGAAATGATTTTATCAACACAGATAAAATCATTGATAATTAATCAAAAAAGAGAAAAATATCAATTTTCTCATTTTCTAATTATTATTGAACACAACACCTATCATTCTTGTTTAATTTTACAGATGTTCTAATCTTCTCTTTGCATGCAACAAGATTCATATTGGTTTAAATCTATATATTGAATAAATACAGCAAAACTGTGAACCCTTTCAGCCTAGCAATGTCAGATTTTTAATTTAAACATTTCATGTAAAACAGTTTTTTAAACAATTCTTGTCAACAAATGCTAAAGAATTTCAATGATGAAAATGGTATAAAATTTTTCTGTAACTAATATTGCTACATGTGCTACCATTCTGAGTTACAATCTATAGTTTATGAAGGGTTGCTTTAAAATATGCTTAATTCAAATATAATTACAATACAAAATATGATTCTATATACACATCTAAAAAAAATTCTTAGGACTAAAAGCAAAAACCCTAACACAACTTAAGAATAGAATAGCTATAATGAAACAGAAATTACATATGTGCACTACAACAGTACTGGAAACATTTAATTTTTTTAAAAAAAATGACAATTTAAATTGATGAAAACTATTTGTAAAAAAGTGTAAAAATACGATTTATTTCTTGCCTGGAAAATTGACTATCATATTTCTTTGATAAATAATTTCACAGTTACAATATTTGCAATGGGAGAGCAATCAGGACAATATTACACAATACAGCTTACACCTTGTTATCCTTTAATGCTTTGTAATCCTTTTATCCTTGTAATGCTTTCCCTGTGAAATTCCAATTTTGCATATCAAGGCAATTTTCATCCAAGTGAATAAAAAATTAAATTTACAAAAAAGCAAAATTATAATAGGACTGAAGATTGATTTCAAAGGATTTTATATAGTTAAAATTCAAACAGAATGGAAATGAAAATCAGAAAAAGAGCTATTCAACACTTATAGAGAGGGTTTATCAGATATATATATAAAAGCATTAAAAAAAAAAAAACACTAAAAAACTATGTGTAACCTTTTCTTACCAACAGAAGTAACTTGTATTCTAGCTAAATGAAACAGAGGTAGAACTTTCTTCTCATAAATTTTAACTCCTTTTTTCTTCCCCCCGTATGGATTGATAAATACAAGCAATCGTTTAGGTCTCTTGTATTCTGAAAAGAGAAAAAAATTAATGAGATTACCACATTTTATAAATATATTGTCTTTCAAAATATCTTGTAATCACTCATTATCTGTTCAAGGTTTCAAATGATCAACACTAATTGCCTAAAAGAAAAAAATTCAAAAGCCAAAAATATCATCAATAGTAAAAATAAATAACAATATGGTAGATTAATTTCTCATTTTGAAATTATATGATAATTATTTTGAAACAGACTTTACTATTTTGAATTATGATCAGATGATAAGGATCATGCTCATGAAAATACCACAGTTTCCAAACTTCTACACCACACCACCATGATTGATTTTGGCTCTGATTTTTGAATTTTGTAAGGCTCTGACTTTTGAACATTACTAACAAACTTTATATCTTACATTCATGATGAATCTTCTATGGAATTAGATATCAAACCTATAATCCTCAGATCTTAAAATCAGAGCCTTACCACCAGACTACAGACACTTTCAAAAATTATTAAACATTACTAGTAAAATTTTAAAAACTTCCCAAAACATTCTTCTGAGAGAAGGTGGGGGGGGGGGGAATACTCGGACTTCTCTCAGTTTTATTTCAGAATTTATTAAATAAATTCAATTTCAATAAATCATTAAAAAATAACTTGATAAATTTATTACTCCAAATATGATATATTTAAAAATAAGAAACAATATAAAAATCCAATACAGAAAAAAAATCATGCACATAAAAACTGTATACTATACCAGATATCACTTGTTGTGTTGTATCTAGCCACTGTTTTAAAGTTGTGATATTAGCAGGTTGGAAAATTTCACTTTTCACTCTATACATGTGCCTTCCATAATCAGCAATACGGTGCAATCGCATATTCCTGGGATAACTAGGATATGATTCTGGCGACATAAAATCGGAACGAAATTCCAATTTTCTGCAGTAATAGCAATAATTAACTGGTGTAGCTACAGAACAATCACATGGAGTTGCAGCAATGAGTCTTTTCATTTTAATAGTAGATTTTGCTGGAAAAAATTATACACTTTATTTAAAATATTCTTAAAATAATTAAATTTAGAATCCCCATAAATATAAGAACAGCATTTTTTAAATTGAGATACACTTCCAACACTAAAATATAAATACTAAAAATGTCATTCCGCATTTTATTGACATAAATATTAAAAATATACATTTATCTAAATATCAGAATCGTGGGAATACAAAGACATAAAATTAAATTTTGGTGATATAATTACATAATTGTAATTCTAAGATTAGATCTCATAGCATTAATTTTTCTCATTACCTAATTCTAAAAAGAATTTGTGAATTTGAAAACAATAACTTATTTCAAATAATGATAATACTAAAAAGTTAAACACCATTATAAAGATAACTTATCATAAAAACTAGAAACATCCATATTATATTAAGAACATAAAACAGCTTAATTTAAATGTGAAGAACTCCTGAATGTTTAGATGCATTTTAAAGGCTTTTAATAGTCCATTATCTAATATTTTTTCTTATTCTGTAATCTAATTCATACTTCATATTTTCAACTTCCATGCCCACCCCTTCAAATTGTTACTAAGTTGCATCTACATTTTCGCTAGCAATCTTATTTGATTAATATGACCCATATTTATTAAGTCACTGTTAGTAATGAATTTTTCTCTACAAATAATAATGCCCAAACCTATGACCTTAAGAATTTCATCAACTTACTACATAGCAGCATCTCTTAATACAAAAAAATCAAAGATTATTTGAGAATATAGAATGTTATTTAGAACTGATATGTAATGCCAAATTTTTATAATCAGCCACAATGCATTTTAAATTTAAAAATGTAATTCTTGCATTACATATTTTTGAAAAAAATTTATATTTCAACAATATACAATTATTCAAAATTTTTGATAAAGATTTTCATTTTTTTAAAAGACAAATAGAATCTAATAATACTGATTTACAGATTTCTTTTTTTTTTTTTAAATAAATAAGCTATGAATTTCAAAAAAGTAGCAATGCTAAAATATACAAAAGAAATTTTGGCATAGTTCTTTAAGTTTATTCAACAAAATAGCTCATTTCTTTTTATTCATGGAAGAATAAAATATATTTTATACCTATTAGCATAAAATGCCGAACAACATTGTTACAATATCTTCCCGACATTGGCCGACATTAAACACATCGAACGAAATCGTGGTATATGGATGAAGAATAATTTATAATGGAAATACAGCACAATATTTAAACATAACTACAAAATCAATGGATATAATGCATTTATATCATCAATATATTTAGGATTTAACAACTTCAAGATACATTTAATTAGTAACCATACTGACCAATTAACAGAAAAATTAATTAAGTAATTTTAAATGAAGTCACATTTTAAAACGTAATTTGACAACAGCGAGAAACATAAAATAATTTTTCTACAGCATATAAAATATATTAGACAATGGTATAAAAAGATTATTCATGCGTAGCTCGTACATAATGTCGGGGAAAATCAGAAATTAACTGAAATTGTCATTACAGAATTGTTTCATCAATATTATTTTAACAACCGCAAAAAAAAAAAAAAAAAAAATTAAACGAAATAAGCAATAATGAAATTTCAGAAATAATTCCATATAGCAACTATAAAAAGCAAAATAAGTGCGCGCTCGATAAAAACACCAAAAGGTTCCACTAAAAAATATATTACACAACTATCTTTTACAGGTAAAAGAAACAAAGGTATCCGAACAGTTTTAAGTAAAGAACAGCTGTATAAGTTTCCTGACTTTCACAACAAAACGGGATGTTTACATTCTCTGTCAAAATTGCTACACATCTCCCGCATCACATTTCTTACGTTTCTCCCAACAAAATTTTCTCAGGTCCGCCGATATACTCACAATTAACGAAGTCCGCTTTGTAGGTGATTTTCTGCTTCGAAAGAGTCATTAGAACCCATGGTCCTTTTTTATTAATTAAGAAGTATCCTTCGAGAAGCGGCTGGTCTGTATTTTGATTGTCACGGGAAGCAGACATTTCCTGGGCACCGCGCACAACAACACTAACTTCAATACTGAATTCCGCAGTTCGGTGCGAATGCACTCGCTCTCCCAAGCCTTCGAAGCAGCTGACTTCCAACGTCGATTTTTTTCTCGCGATGAATGGCGAGGATGAAGGGTGGTCGTAACATTTCCCCCACCACACTCACTGAAGTTGCGCGGTCGATACCGTTTCTTTGCCGGGGAATGCGCATTTCGATCAAGGGGATCGTACGCAAATTGTTCTGCAGAAGATACTCGGAAATGATTTTGTATACACTGAGGACGTTGATTCACCGAAACATTTCGCGCATTCCTATGTTCTCGTTCCTTCCTCTAGATATTTTATCTTCAGGGAATTATTAAGGAACTCGTTTAGAACTTTTTTGAAATAATCGTGATTACAGTTTTTTCTGTTCACATTTTTATTTCGATCTCAGAGCGTTCGAAATCTTGCATAGTTTCGTTTTCTTTGAAGGTCAATTAAAACTGTTTTAGCGAAATTCAGTAATCAATGATTATCTCAAATTGTTTGTTTTCTTCTAATCATTTGCTTATATGCGAGAGATGCGTGTGTATATATGTAGCCGAGACATGATTTTCTTCCAAATTTTAGATATTTTTTTTTTTTTCAGAAACACTTCCAATACAATTTGTGTGTGTGTGTGTATGCAAGCGCGCATTCCTTGGTACTTCGTTGCCTTCTCAGAACATTTTTACTTTTTCGAATTCGAAAATTAAAAGTATTGTAATCGTCAAAAGGTTCGAACTTAAGGTTTTAACGAATTTCTAATTTTTAGACCTCCTGAGCTAGAACACACACACATACACATACAGGTTTTTTGGGATAATATCTGTCAGTCAGTCTCTCTCCTAGCGTTCCCATAATTCAAAAACGTTTTGAAGTCGACATATGAATTTTGGTACATGAACTTTAAATCAAATTTATAGGTTTCCATCAAATTTTGACCGAAATCTACATGAAGTCTGTCTGGCTAACTATCCGAGTACAAGGGAACTTGATAACTACAAAACGCAAAGAGCTAGGCAGATAAAATTTGGTACACATGTTTAGCATCTAAATTACTGATGTTTAACAAATTTTGAACCAAATCTGACAAACCTGACCGTCTGTCGGTCTGTTATTTCGCATTATGTAAACTTGTGGTGAAAAGCTTATAAGCCAGATAACAGCTACTAAACACGAGTAATTACTTTTGTCTTTTGGTCTTGTTACTCGGCTGCGAACCACAAGGTCCGAGGCTCTATCCTCGCTCATAACAATCCGCTACATTGGTGACCTCGGACGATGAACCTTCAACCTTCGTACAGCTGTTGTGGCGCCATCTACCCACAGCAAACCAAAGTGGTCAGACTCACTTGCCGCAGCAACAAAAGCCATCAGACTCACTTGACGCAACAGCAACCACTCAACCACACACGCTCACCATAACGCTTGGTGCTACTCAAATGGGTACAGGCACATTAGACTCAACAGCTATATCGTTTGTCTCACCTCCGACTCACTGGAAGGAGAGTATTGTGGTGAAAAGCTTATAAGCCAGATAACAGCTACGAAACACAAGTAATTACTTTTGTCTTATGGTCTTGTTACTCGGCTGCGAACCACAAGGTCCCAGGTTTTATCCTCGCTCATAATCATCCGCTACAAACTCATCAAATCATTTCGTTGATTTAACTCATGTCAATGTCTTAAATCAATGAAATTCGGTATATGATCTTGTGATTACAACTGCAATTCAGTGTCCAAATCTGGTATTAATACTAGATACTAGATGCAGGCCAAAAAACTATATTTCGAAACTGTCCTTCATCATTGCGAGCTTACAGAATTTTATACGGAAAAGAGGAAATTTGTTGGAAAGACCACTCCTGCCGATTATTGTTGGGAATTATTTAAAACCATTCTAAAGATTGAAGTATCCGTAAGTATAAAACTCTTCATTTAGCCTTCTTTTTTTCATTTGCAACATCGCCTTATTCGAATCAATGCCGGTATTTTATTTATTTTTTTAGAGATATGGCACAAACACTGTTTTAATAAAATACAGCAATAAAGATTATAAAATCATAAATCATTTCCTCTAATCTTTTTCTTGATATAATATCAAGACAGAATTCGAACTTATCGCATTTTTTATGTCAAAAATTAAATAAATAAATGCAAGATGCTTGATTGAAGGAATTTAATAATGTGTTGCATATTACAGCTGTTTGACTTTACACTGAAATTGCAGATTTCTATCTAATATTAGATTAAAATAACTCTTTTTGATTGCATGTGAGTTTGATAACTCGAAAATGCTAAAAATAAAGGAACGAAACTTGCATACCTCTTTATCACTAGAACTGAAGATTCCCTAAAATGTTCTACCAAATTGTCCATAGTTTGTCTGTCAGTCGGTTGGTTCTTCTATTGGTGAGTTTGGCAGTGCGATCAGACAAAACAAGAAGGGTTTGAGAGCCAAACTCTCTGGTACTCTCCTCCTCATGCCCCCCTCCACTTTAAAATCTTTATGGAACTTTTTAAATATTTTTCAAATGAGAATTATCTCTGCCGTTCCCCACTAAACCAGTGAAGAGTGTCTTGTAACCGGCAAGTCATAACAAGTGTCTTCTAATTCAAATAGGAACAACGATTGCATGATTCATGATTATAGGCATTCAAGACTTCCCTTCGCCGGAAAGGTCAAATTGTCGCTGCTCCATTACAATACGATGTCGACTCTGACGTCCCACAAGGGGAGTCAAATTACCAATCGAAATAACACATTTCGATATTTCCACAATCAGCTTATTCCCCTGATCTCGCTCTCGCATAAAATGACGATTCTCTTGAGTGAGGAATTTGTTCAAGGCGTAACGATTCTCAAGTTCTGAAGAAGTGCAACATCGAACGCACAAGTAAAAGTTGAAAAAAAAAATCTTGTAATTATATTTATATTTTTGCATAAAGAATGGGAAACCAAAATTTATTTTCAGAATCACGATCACCAGCGTTAGTGAAAAAAACAGAGTTTGCCTTTTGGGCGCGTTTTTACCGACTGACTGAAGCCAAAATTTGTCACAGAACTGCAATTTTAATAACAAAATCATATACTAAAGTCTTTTTTTATTAAAAAAAAAAAGTCATTGATCTAAGCCTTTGCTTTTTTAAGTTATCATGTTTATATACGTGCAAATGTACAAATCGGCAGCTGATTAATCCTTTGTCATGTTCAGTTCAAAAATTGAATATGAATATGCTTTTTCAATACTAAAATTATATGTCAAATTTTATCTATCTAACTCCTTAGGTTTTGTAGCTACCAGGTTTACTTGCTCTCTGACATACAGACAAACTCCTTCTATAAAAATTTCGTTCAAAATTGGATTTAAATCTACGACATTAGTGTAAGATCGCATGCCAAATTACATCTATCTAGTGAAGACATTTTTGAGTTATCGTATTTCTAGATTGACAGATAAAGTGACAAACATAATTTAAAAGTGTATTTTTTGGACTCAAAGAAGTTTTAAAACGTGGACATTCGTCAAATTCTCGAGATCGAATTGTTGACGTTCATAATGCTATCTCGTTGCATATTTCGAATTCAACAAAAAGGTGGGAAAAATACTGTTACTGAAAAATATAGGAAAATTCACGAAATAAAACATTTGATTAAGCCCATTCTTAATAAATAAGGTCACTAAATGATTCCTATAACTAAATAATAAATTTTCTTTATGTGTATGTATTCATAAAATAATTATCATTTCTAAACATTTGAAGCAATTTTTTTCCAACATTTTATTCAGAAAAACGTGCTCTATGAAAAGCGCGACTGTATTAAAATAGTTTCCATGGCAATCCTAATAATTACCCTTTGTACTAAAATGAATACCAGACTCGTGCTTCCAATTATAGAATTTTTGATATTTAAATTTGTATTAAACTGAAAGACGCAATAAATTTTAAAAACCAAAAACATTCGAACGCGCATAAATATGTCACATATTCTTTTCTCCGTACATTAATGGAAATAATGATAAATATCCAAACTAAAATGTTACATCTAATTAGAAGTTTAAATAAATTACACGCTCAAGAGGACAATTTGGCAAATACTTTGTATACGTGGAAGTAACAAGTGGCCGATTTTGAAATTAGTTTTAGATTTTATTCTCTTAAATTAAAGACTTGCTTTGAAACAATCCAGGTATTGTTTAGAAACCATTTTTAACCGTTATCAGAGACGTGGATAATGCCTAAGTTAGCAAGCCAATCTTTAGATTCCCTAACCACACAATGTGAGAATCTTTGACCCTCTTAACTCTTTTTTATTACAATTATCCAATTAATTGACACTTTGAATTTCGAGAATGGGTTGTCTTAGCGATTCAATTCAGAATCCACAAAATGCTTATGTGCCATGAGTAATTTTTATATCGAATCATAGCATCTTTGGGTGATCCAAATTTAGCTTACAAGCTTGAGAAGCAATAATTCAATGACCATATGGCACAAGGGTAGGACGATTAAAGATGTGAAAATGAGCATCAAGTCCAATAGAGTTATATTATTTCCGTCTTCCGAATATTAATAATATACTATTACTAAGCCACCGAGAGTCCGGTTCTGGGAACAGTAGTATGATTTTTAGAACAATCTGTGATTATTAAATTTATGTAATTTTTAATTTGTATTATTTTAATTAAAAGGGTCATGAAAAGAATATATTTATGAAGCAAGTAAAGTACTTATGGATTCAATTATTCTACAAGAAATAAACTAGAAATTAATCTCTTATTATATAATTTTGCTGTTTTAGTGTTTAGCTTATAAATCTGTGATCATAAAACAACGTAATATAAAAATTAGAAAGGCAATTAATTAGGAACATTGTTAAAGTTATAAATTTAAATGGCTCTTGATTTTAATCAAAATTAGCTAAAGTGCATGGCCTTTGTTCATTCAGTAACAGTACAAAATTAAATTATTTTGATAATACCATGAAAAATTTCGAGACCTTGCACCACATTCAGTGCTTACTTGGACAATTATGCCTATTTAATAATCCGAAACTTATAAGACAGATGTGAGAATGAAATCATTTATTATTTCGTTACTATATTGTATTGAAATCATATTATCAGAATATGATGTTGTAAGGGATTTTGCTCTACAATTTATTAAAAAAAAAAAAAAAAATCCATGGGTTTCATTTCCAAATTTTAATTTAAAAGATAATAAATACTCATGGCCTGACCAATAAATATATTTCTGATAAAATATCGTAATATTTCCTGTTTCATTGTTTTCAATTAAGTCAATAGCTAAAATATCTCTTTATTGTAATAAAATAAATTTTTTCAAACTAATTATCCATCATATATATATAAAAAGCCATTTATATTTTGAAATTTCTTTCTTTTTTTTTAAATAAATAAAATACAAATAAGGCGACCTTCATTAAACAATCGTGCGTTCTTTCTGCGTACCGAAAGACGTCATCCTTGTTTGAATTTCGGCGATCAGTAAACAAGGTTCAGATTTGTCACCTGACTACACTCAATAAAGGGAAATTTATGCTCGAGTACGAACGAATTCGTGGGACATGAACCGGTTCACGCAAATGAATCATTTCCTATGCTGGATTTCGTTACATTTACATCACGCTTCCTATTGCTGAATTAACACCGCACTGTTTGATCATCGTTTGCGAAGAAATATCGAAACATTATGAAACATAAATGATAATTTTATTTTTGGTTTGAGCTCAGATCGCTTATATCTCATACGAATAATATTTATCGGAATTCTTTTAATTAGCTGACG
The DNA here is from genome assembly GCF_947563725.1 of Argiope bruennichi. NCBI lineage: Eukaryota > Metazoa > Arthropoda > Arachnida > Araneae > Araneidae > Argiope > Argiope bruennichi. The sequence continues at coordinate 115,957,209 of NC_079154.1, forward strand.
TTAGTGACAGAGAAAAGCTGGAAAAACAAATGTATTTTTTTTTTTTCGGATATTAAAATGAATGAGCTGCGAGCAAAACATAAAGTGAAAACATGGTTGTCATGGCAACGATCTAAATAAAATCCCAAATAAATTATGGAGCTAATAATATAAAGAATCTAAGTGCCAGGAAGCTTTTTTTTACTCTCAAAATCTCGGTAACTGGTGGTAAGAATCCGGCTTCAGAACGAAAGCTTCAGGTTCGAGACCTGATTCCACACAAGAACTTCCGTATAAAGTAAATTTGGAACAAGTTAAATCCTTTGGGGCTAATATCCTTCCGCTAGCGAGCGTAGAAATGTGGAGATAGAAATAGCCAGCTCAGATTTTACTCACGTTGTCTGATCACTGTTCACTTTTACGAGGTTCTTACTCAATTAGTGTTGTTTCAAAATAGGAGTTTAATATAACTAAACTTAACTTGTACATCGCTAATTTGTACACTTGCTCATCAATGGATTGTTTCTGCCTTGATTTGGGTTCATTTTAAATCTTTGTAAAATTAGAAATATTCGATATATTTAGTCGCTAACAATTACAGGGGAAATTGAAAAAATATATGAATTCAATTCACAGACCATCCAAAATTAAACATATCGACAGTCAAACAAAACTAACATAATTTTTTTGAAATGTAACTTGATTTTGTTCTTTACCTTGTAAAAAAACGATAGAAAAATAATAAGGACTATCTATAATACTACCAATAATGAAAAAGTGTGTATGTGTGTTGGAGCTCTACAGGATAGATTGTTAGACGTAAAGCAATCAAATTTGTCATATATATAATTTGGACAGTGGGAATATACGTCTTTCCCATGAGTTTAGAACTCAATTTCAATGAAAAACTGATAAAGTGATTTCGTATACTTACTATGTAGACAATAGAAAAAAGAATTATTAAAGAGAGGAAAATATCTTATATTTGCACCTTTGGTGATAAAAATGGCAATGGCGGTTGAATTTGAAGATCTAAAATGACTTAAAAATCATATAAAAAGAACATTTTATGTGAGTAACTAAAATTAAACAGACATTAAAAGTCAAAAATAAAGTTTCGGCTTTTTCATTTTATTTGTAATATTTAATTGAATTTTTATACATTTGACAATCATTTATGGACTTAATAATTCAGAGTTAAATTTTTTAAACCTTGTTATTTTTATTTTATAATTTAATTTACAAAATATACTTAATATGATTTTTTTTTTTTTTTTTTGCACATGAAAAACCATGTTCATTCTCAAAATGTTACTATTGGTTGGTGAATGCAATATGAATATATCAATATTCATATTGCATTCAGTCATTTAAATTGGTTTAATTATTCATATTTTTAAAAGACAAAATCCATTTTAAATATTGAATTCACAGTCCTCCCTTTAATTAGAACAGTTTATTAGCAACGCTAGAACAGGTATCACCCGGGGAAAGTCTTTTTAATCACTCGCGTGATATTTGACTTTAAAAATGAAATTAACTGATTAACATTTTGTTTTCCCCAGATAACATTTAACATTTTATTTTCCCACAGATACCACAGCTACTTTGTTCCCTTATTTCCCATTACTAAGTCCCAGGGATAATTTTAACGATAATTTATCAAATAAGGCAGCTTGACTGGTCTCGCGTAGATTCTATCGCTTATTTCCGTAATGAGAGGATCTTTGTTTTTAACCTGTTCGTTTAGAGAAGAAAATCGATGATACGTTATGAAACAGAATCTCATTCGTCCGATTTATTTTATTTAAAAGTTAATGAGTAATTTTAATTGATCATTCAAATTCTATCCATCCGGCTCGTTGTATTTTTGAGTCACCAAACTTCCCGTCTACGTATTTCATACGAAATTTGATAGAAATCCCTTGTTTTTTATAGTAAGACCTCATATTCTTCTAGCTTGTTGTGTCGAAGGACAGTGATCGAATTTCCAACTTGACAGAGTAGATCGCTGTCTGGAACTGCCGGTTTAAGGAGGGGCAAGCAGTTCGATTAAAGATAGATTATTCGATTAAAGATTCGTTATGAGCCTCTTTCCAAACAAAAAAGGAAGAGTACATAAATTAAAAAATATTCACATAATGTTAATATTTTGCAAATATAATTGGCCAGGGTTCTGTCTCTTTCAATGCGTTCACATTATTTACAAACATAGAAAGTTTTTTAAATAATGCTGTTGTTTCTTATGGCACTTGCCATGGACAAGCCCACTGTTACGAAGACAGCGATTTTAAGCCGGTGGGGGAGCGGCTCTTGTTTTTATAGTAGCGCCAACTAGGGCCAAGAGTACGACTTTGCTACTCACGCATCATTCATTCGCTTGCACAACCCCTTTTTACAGGAGGGCAAATTCACACATCTCACAGATAGAACAACCATGCCCAAACCGGGGCTCGAACACAGGACACCCAGATCACGGGGAAGACGCGCTACCCCTATGCTAGGACGCCGACTTTTGAAATAATAGTTTGTACAAATATGGACGTTGCGCAACAATGAGTCATAACGCATTCCTTTTTAGAAAGATACTAAATTTTTTTTTAAAATTATTTTATAATAAAACATGGAAATGACTTTAAATTAAAGGACGTTGAAATACAAAACGATGATGTAAAGACGTTGAAATACAAAACTGATCAACGTTTATTATAAGAAGGGTCTTACAATATGAACTTCCGAAGACCGAAAAATACTGAACCCATCAATTCTTGGGCAAGCCTGTAAGGTAAAAATTCATCTAAAATCTCGAAGTCGAGTTTCTCAACGAACACAACAGCTTCTCTTTTTACATCACTTATATGGAAGAGTTTATTTTAAACCAGTGGGAGTGGTCTGCCAAAAACTTTCTCGCATACTCTCAAATAAAGGTGTTATATCAGAGAACACCTTACATGACCCTAGCATACAATAGTTACGAAATATAAATTTTTGGGGGTGAATTAGCATTTTTACTGAATTTATCGTATCATCCTTGGCGAGTTTTTTTTGGCGATTAATAGTGTTCGAAACTCTGATTTGTGTTTTAGACCTGTTTTTCCCAGCCGATTGAAACAAAAATTTTACAGATAACTACACTTGCCGTCCTAAAAAGCTACACCAAATCTGATATATTTCATTGCGTTTCTGAGTTATCGCATTTTCGTGTTTCTGAAAGTACAGACTGACAGACAATCAACCCCTTGTTAGATTTGGCTCAAATTTTGATAGATGTCTAAACTATAGATATAGAATCTCTGTACCAAATTTTATTCATCCAGCTGTCTTCATTTTGCGGTTTATTTAAACGAAATTATGTATGTGGTGACTAGGGCTGTGCAACTGTGCAATGATGGAACTTCATCATCGCGATTTATCGTCCAACACATATCGATATTTTTCGATATATCGTTATATCATTATTTATTAATAGCTATTATAAATTATAAATAGAATCATAATAACATATAGTTCATAATAACATACTGACTGATCAGAACGACTCCAAATAAAAGAATCAATTTATATAATAATCTTTTTTTTCTTCTTTTGAATAAAAAAAGTTAGAAAATAATTTTGTTAAAACCGCGTTAATAAAGTGTGTCAATGCCAACGCAATGTCGTCTGCATGTTACAATTGATAGCATTGCGTTTAAAAAAAGTATTTTTATATATTAGAATATGACAGTATTTATAGAAATATTTAAAAAAAAAAATTCTGTATGAAGGTCAATAAGAATGAGGAGCAGCAATCGGTAACAAAATGGAAATCGAAAACCGAAATTGATTGCGAATATCGATTTATTATATTGCTATTTATTGTGAACTATTATTCATGATCATGATTTCGATATATCGATATTTTCAAAACATCGATATTCATTTTTCGATATTGATATCGATATTTTCATATTTTTCGATATTGATATCGATATGTTTCATATATATTTCATTTTTCATATTATATCGATATTCATATCGACGAATATCGATATTTTTTTTTTAATAATATCGATATTTTTCGATATTATCTATTTCGAGTTTTTAAAGATATCTATTTTTTTTTTTTTTCGATAAATCGAAAATTGGCAAAGCCCTAGTAGTGACAGTTATAAAATGGAATAAAATAAGGACCAGGAATAAAATGTCAAACCAAACCACGATTTAAAGACAAGCTTTAAAACTGGGATATACCATACGCCAACTTAAACAAAGCACTTCTTTTGTAAATCCTTAAGAATCCTTTTCTCAGGCTTGAATATGTAACAAAATACAAATTTGAATCTTATTATATATTAAGCAACAAAATATGAATTTAATGAAGCGCTTCTTTATGCTGTCTGCTCCTAAACTCGGTGATTCTGAAATGCTAAATAACTGCGATGTGACATATTTCATCCTTCTTTGACAGCAAATAGCTTTATTTTCTACTTCACGTGGTGTTTATTGGCCCATTCCATGGTTCATGGTTTTCGTGTGACAAAATAAACGTGGATAACTGTGACAAACCAGCATACAACAATGGGATGGAGATGACTCCATTCATAAAAATGTATTGCACACAGACGTTACTTTCGGTCGTCTTTTTTCGGAAATTTTATTGTTGTCATTTATTTGGGTTTTATTTGTATTTTTTCCCCCATCAGAAACGGAACATTGGGCAGTCTTTCATCTGCATCCTTCAACCACGGAAAGTACTTGTAGAGGGTTGTCAACATTTAGTTCAAGGAAAAATCCATGGATTGAAATTAGGATTCGTTTAGGCACGCTGATGGTTTTTAATAAAGAAAACAATGCAATAAAATATACAGCTGCTTTATCAAAATAAAAGGTTTGTATTCATTTCTTGATAGATCTTTTATCTCGTCATCTGTGTCACTTACGTAACTGCACGGGTAGGTTTCGATTAAATCAGACATCGGCCCATTTTTGAGACAATAGAGGCAAATATATCGAATTGCAACACTTTAGAAATTATTAAAAATCGAAAATATATTTTTTCCAATAAGATATATTTCGAATATTTTGTTAACAAGTTATAATTTAAACTTTTTCAATATTGATACATTAAGAAATTTATAAAAATTATTAAAAAAAACAGCGGTAGCAATTTACCCGAAATTTTTCCCCATAAATTCCAATAAATATGTCCCTTTTTCTAATCCAGCATAAAACGGAGGATCTTGGTAGGAGAAGCATGCTCGCAAACATCACGAAAGTTCAAATTTTTATTTTAGTAATCCCACATATGAGAATTTTGTGCTTCCTACTATATAAAGGCACCCAAAAACCGAATATGTATTTTGAATGTCTTTTTTTTTTTTTTCAACTGATTGAAATCTGACACAGAACTACAATTTCATCAGCTTTTGATCACACTCCAAATTTCATCAATTTAAGGTATTGCGTTTTTGAGCTATGACACTTGCATGCGTCCGAAAGTACAGACGGACAGACTATTAACCCCTTGATGAAGCTGGTTCAAAATTTTATATGGATTTTCATTTTAAATTCTAAATTTGTGTATCATATTTTATCCATCTAGTTCTTTACGTTTTGTGTTTACTGGCATTCGGGCAATCAAATTCAGTTTTTCTTTTTTTCTGAATGAATTTTGTTTAAAATTTTATAGAAATCAATAAATGTTATGTGAAATCTATGTCCAAATTTCATCCGTCTAGCTCAAAATGCTTTTGAGTTATCGCAGGCAGACAAACAAATAGAACGATAGGCAGACATAATTCTAAAAAAATTATTTTTCGTATTAGAGTAGGTTTGAAAAGATGAAGATTTCTGCTACTCTGTTCGATTTTTTTTTTATGATTATAATATTTTCTCCGAATAAAAATGATCTCAATCCTTTCAAATCCAATCAAATGACTGATTCAAATTTTGGATTAAAAATTTTTCTGTTTTAAATCGCTAATTAAGTCATAATAGCAATTAATTTAAAAACAAGAATCATTTGTACATGTGCAGTAGCGTAGGTGTTTTCTACTTTATTTTAAGGAGTGAAATACTGCATAGATTGTGTCATCGAACAAGGAGGTTACATAAGTTCATATGTCAAAGATAATGATGATAAGTGTTGAATTCACCCACTTGAGAAAGTCGTTCTATGTCCGAGTTTTAAATATCCTTTTTACTTTTTAGTTTAGTTTAGTTTAGTTTAGTTATATTAACGTCCCATTTTACTACTTTCTAGTATATGAAGTATGCAAAGAGAAAACATAATCGTCTGAAAGTATGAACTCAACATTTTGGCGAATTCGCACTTTTAAAACTTCCATGAACCTAAAAAGCACTTTCTTGGAATTACGTCTGTGAATACGATAGCTCGAAAATGGTTTCATCCAGACAAAATGAAATTTGTTTCATGGATTTTACACAAAAATTGTAGATTATTTTCAAATTTTGAATGAAATTCATTTAGAAAAAGCTTGTCTATCCAGTTGTCTCAGAACAAATAAAAAACATAACTACATAACGTGATAGGTAAAACTTAGCACACATGTTTAACACCTAAAATGTCGATTCTTATCAAATTTGAAATCAAATCTATCAAGGGGCTGGCCATTTGTCAGTTTATAATTTTTGTATGCATGTAAAAGCTGAAAAAAAAAAGATTAATGGATAAATTCAATGACTTAAATAAGTGGAATTTAGTAAGTGCTCTTGTGAGGACAAGTATAGTTTTTTATCAAATTATAGTCTTATCTCTGTAAAGAAAAGCATTCAAAATACCTATTCGATTTTCTGGTACTTGTGTATTAACTGCATGCAAGGGATTAATCGCAAAATATCGCATGAGACTCAGTGAAAATGCTAGCAAAGCTTCAGTAAAACAAAATTTATTGTTTTACAATGCCATAAAAATGATAATAAGTACTTTACAATGAAACAAGAGTTTTCATGGGTAGGGCTCTGAAAATATGAATCTAATCACTCTTAGCATTCATGGATTTACACAAAATCCACATTTTTTTTTTTTTTATGTGGAAAGAGCGGTAATTTTTTATTAATGAGTATATGTAAGAAAGTTTCAGGGAAACGACTCCCTCTGGTTTATTGGAATATATGATTCTGCTTCAACTTCGAATATAAAACAGGGGTTTTTCCGTTATAATCAGACAGTGCAGTTGGGCAAAAACTGTTCCAAGCGCACGGTGTTTTTCATGTAAACCATATTCAATTTGGATAAACACAATATATTTAAGTGACTCAAAATTGTGCAAGAGCTATTAAACAAATAAAAACATCGTTTTGTTGTTGTTTCGAATGGCACTTGCCATGGACAAGCTCACTGACAAAGTTAGCGATTTTAAGCCGAGGGTGCGTCTTTTGTTTTTTTAGTAACACCAACTAGGGCCAAGAGTACGTTTTAGCTACTCACGCATCACATTCGCTTACACAGCCCCTTTTTACAGGGGGGTACATTCACATAGCTCACAAACAGAACGGATGAAGGACAACCATGCCCAAAACCGGGACTCGAACCCAGGACGTTCGGATCACGGGGAAGACGCGCTACCCCTATGCCAGGACGCCCGAAGAAAATCTTTTAAAAACAACGAATGGAGATATGATAACTTTATTTCTATTTCAGTTTGATTTCAGATTAGCAAGAGACGAAATTATTTGCTCCCTGTGCATAATATGTTATGCGTGAAGTCTGTTTTAATGCCTTTTCCGTTTAGCCAGAGATATTCTACTTTTTCAATGTACTGTTGCTTATGTTGATAATATATGTAAGACTTCAGATGTTTCTTATATGAATTTACCGTATTTTGATAATAATGAATTTTTGGTAATACAGTAAGTAATTTAAATAGATTATATCATGTTCTGCAAGTTATTTTGAAATTTATTAATAACAGAATGTCATTTTTGTTTTACATATCGGCAGTCAACAGCAAATAACGTAGCCTGAAATGGAAATACATTGACCATTAACAATGACTGATATGCAGCTTAAAATGCTGATTGATGCAATATTCGAGACTGATGAGGTCAGCGTAGATTGTTAGTTATTACCTGAGAAATTTGTTGAAATATTCACGTTGGCGAATTGGTAAAAATCTGCCTAATACAAAACTCTTAATTTTTTTTAAATCTAAAATTGATTTAAGTTTACCGAATAGACTCGAAACTATTATTCTCAGATCACGACATCAGTAAATTACCCCCTCGAAATAATAACTGAAAAATAAATCTTAAATGTTGGCAAATGTTTATTGCTTTAATTTTACAAAAAGGAAAAAAAAAAAAAACTGTTTGGAAATTTATTTTTTAAAGCATGGATTAAGAGGCTAAAATACGCAGACCAAAGCTGCTGTATTTTACTGTCTTTAATACAGCCGAACTTCTTTTAATTTAAACGCGCGTTTAAGCTCAAGGTCAGTATTATTTTTTTACCTTGATTATTACACTGCAGACCGGTTAAAACTAGTCATGGTAACACGAATCGAAAAAGCGATGTTAATTAGCAGTTTCCATAATTGCGCCGAGCGAATAAATGGTCAATGAGGGAAGATGACTTAATTGACATCCTATGCTTGGTTCAAATCCTCGTCTCATTAACTTGAATCCGTTAGCGAACGGAAAAGCCTGGTGGGTCAAAGAAAAAGAAGAAAGATATTCAGTTTCTTTCTTTTTAAATTGTGGGAAATCTTTGGAATCCCAACAAAGGCCCATTTTTGTTCAGCTTGCCATATTCGGATGGGTTGCCTTCATTATGAGACTATTTTATTTATTTATTTTTACTCTAGTAAAAGAAGAAATTTGTCTTAGAAAAAGGGGAATTTTCAATAGTTCGTTGAGGATGTGAAATCTTTATGCCAGATTTCAATGCTCGATGAAGTGTCTTTTATTTTTATTTTACTGAGAAAGGGTTGCTGAATTGGTTTGTTTTAATTTTTAAGCGTAGATTTAAAATTTTATTTGTTCTTTTAAATAATTCGAATTTTTAAAATTGCAGTTTATATTTAAGTGTCAAAAATACACGGTGGGTTTCTTCCTTTCTCAAAGCACTGTTGATTTTTATTGTTTCTTATGGCACTTGCCATGGACAAGCCCGCTGTTACGAAGACAGCGATTTAAACCGGTGGGGAATCGTCTCATGTTTTTATAGTAGCGCCAACTAGGACCAAGAGTACGACTTTGCTACTCACGCATCACTCATTCGCTTGCACAACCCCTTTTTACAGCAGGGCACATTCACTCATCTCGCAGATGGAACAACGGAAGAACAACTATGCCCGAACCGGGACTCGAACCCATGAAGGCGAGATCAAGGGGAAGACGCGCTACCCTATGCCAGGACGCCGGCTGATTTTTTTTTTTTTTTTTAAATTGAATATTGTAGAGTATTTATTAGATTTTTATATTTCAATAAAAAGTTTGAAAAAATATATACATGAGTTAACAAATAAATAAGATTTCAATTCGACTTTAATTTTTCAATTGATATTAATGAATAAAAAAAATTAGTGTTTAATTTTAAAATGTTTATTATAATTTTTCTACAAGGAATGGATAAAATATATGATTTCATTAAATTGTTCAAAATTAAGTGAAAAAGGCAAACATAATGGTGATGAAAATATGAATAAAGATCAAACATTTTTAAGTTATATTTTCGACAAATTTGTCTGTGAAATTGATCTAAACTCACATATTTTTACAGTAAAATATGAAGAGCCTTGGTCGATATACCTTCCAAATTACATCCAAAATTATTTATTTTGAACATTCAAAAGTATTTTTTAGTCAGATAAATTATTGCTTCAAAATAAATTACTTTTTGGGAATTTTATACAATTATTGAGAATCAAAAAATAAAGAAATTAAAAAAATATATACTCATGAAAATACAACCTTAATTTTGACCCTGAATACATTAAAAAATAAATTTAAAAAATAGGAGTAATTATTTTTGCATTTTGGCAAAATAATTGAAAATCCCTCAGAAATCAATTTGCTTTTACTGTTCTTGAAACGAATTAAATATGTTTCGAAATACTCGTGTTTGAAAATTAAATGTGTAATGTTTTATTTCGAAAGTATTTAAATTATATGTATAGCATTTTCACTTAATTGTAAACTAAGCTTTTCGAAATTTGAATCGAAAGAATAAACATTGTGATCGTAAAAAAAAAATTCAACCTTGGAATTTTAATTAGTTTCAATTTTTTTAAAATCACTTTTGAACTAAAAAGTAATTTTGGAATATTGTTTGTGCTTCTTTCCTTCATTAAGTCTGTGTGTTAACTCAAACTGTAGTGAAGTAATAACTGAAATTTGGTATGTGGTTCTTATATAACTACAGTAACTGAATCAAATATTAGATAATATCAATGAACTGAAAAATTTTCTGAATCTATGTTCAATGCTTTCCATTCTGCTTTAGAACGTAACAAAAAATTGAGTTGCCATGTATACAAAAATTATTGAACATATAAATTGTCATAGTTTTATAATTTTAAATTATTAATTTCAAATATTTGAACGTAATGATAATTTAGAGTAAACATTTTAACCTCTTCCACTGTAATGGCATGTCTGATCAGTTCATTAAATTATTGAGTTTTTAGTATTTGTATCTGAAATTACGTGAAAATATCGCATCTTTTAAAACACAAGATCATTTGATATATCTAAATTATCCTTTATGTTATTATAAAGATTGGATTAAACAATAAATATACCTAAGTAGAATGTGCCATGTAATTAGAAAGTCAGAAAAATTCGTAGATTAAGAGGTTAAATTCGTTTTTTTACGTAAAATAGCGGATAGAATTTTTTAAAAATATATTTTTTAATTTATTGAATTGAGAAGAATAGCTTGTTGGTGATCTAATTGCTATCTTTAGAAAGGAACTTTCTTTACAGTTTAGTAAATATTAAATCGTTTTCGTAGTATAATGTGTTCCAATATTAATATCAAAAATATCAAATTTAAAGACATAGGAAAATGGGAACAATAAACCAACAGCTAAAAGCAATTTTATATGCTTTTAGCGAATTTTTTTTGGTGTAAATATCACCACAGTTTAATAAAATATACTCCCGATTTCTTATTTCGTGCTTGTTGAAGTAAAAAAAAAAAAAAAATGGTTGAAAAGAGATACTAATAACAATTTACGAGCGTTCACTCTTTCTCAATGCAGTAGGCAACAAAGAATTGATTTTGTAACATGCTTCAAAAATGTCCAACGATGCGTGGAAAAAAATATTACGTAATGGAAAAAGCAAATAGAGAAGAACTGAATGCTTAGTTATTAAAATCTGCGGATAAAGTGACGCAAACTTCCTAATATCATTTTTTGAGAAACTGAGATTTTAGGAATAGATAATCAGTCTTTAAGCTCTGTATTTATATTTATATTTGAATATCAAATGATTCCGAAGTTCTAAATGTTTAATATTTATTTTGCACGCCTTTATTAACTCGTTTGGCTGCAAACGATTTCTCACTCATTTCCTGGTATTAGAATTTTGAAATTCTGAATAAGTCTCGATTCGAATGCAATTTTTTAATGTTTTCTTATATATAAATGATTGAGTGATTCATTCACTTTGATGCAGTATGAGAAATTCGTCCATAAATGAATTCAGGAATATAAGATTCTACAATAATGTAATAATGATAATTAAAGATTAAAAAGTAGAAAATTATAAAAAAAGTGAAAAGTTTAAGTACATTTTTATTAGTGTTCGGAGATGTAAAAGACATTTTTTTTCAATAAACTCCGAAAGTTTTAAAACAAACAAACAAAAAAATCTAAAGTGAATGAGACATTGAAAATTGTATAATGAGCTGAAAAAATAAATATCAGATTAAAAGGAATTATTAAATTTTAATTAAAAATAAAAGTACATTATAAATGTAATTGAATTTCGTTTTACTTAGAGTATCTATATCAGCGTTTTTACACACTTTTAAGATCTTCGCTTTAAATTCAGATTTTCAATACGAATTTATTTCGATTTGGGGTAATGATAAAGACATGCTTTTTTTAAAACTTTTTTATTTTCTTGTATAAGTATAGAAAAAGCACTGTAATCATAAAAAAATAAAAGAAAAATAAATAAAGAAAAGTCAAACTCGAGATTCTGACGAATTTTCACGTTTCAAGCCTCCCGAATAAAAACTCATTTTTGACATTACGTATATCTGCCAACACGATAATTCAGAATTCTAGACAGGTGAAATTTGGTATATAGATTTTGGACCAAATGGATAGAATTCTGTCAATTTTGAACAAATTCTATTCAAAGGAAGTCTTTCTATCTGGTTGTTCGAGTACAAGTGAATTCTGTAAGTACAAGATGTAAGGAGCTAGGCAGATAGTATTTGATACAAAGATCTAAATTGTAGATTTATATCAAATTTTGAATCAAATGGTCGAGCGGTTGATCGTTTCTCCATCTGTACCTCCGCACGCATGTAAAGGCGATTACTCAAGAATGCAACGATTTAAATAAATGAAATTTAGCTTATGAACGTTTTTTACTAAAATTATAGTTCTATATTAATTGGTTGGATGGATGAATAAATTTTTCATTTTATTAAGTCGAAAAAAAGAAAACAAAATTCATATTCCCACTATAAATTCAATAAAATTGCTAGATTTGCCTCTCCCCCCCCAAATATCTATATTTCGTGACTATTGTTATATTATATACTATCAAACCTCACATAACGAGTAAAACAAAATGTAAAAATGTGATTGGTTTAGCGAACGATGTTTCACAGAATGGTAGACGAGGATATGCTGGTTTGGCTTGTATCAGTCTGTATTGAGCACTTGTTTACAGAGAACCCTTATATTTACATGGTAGAAGTTTAGGCCGGATAGCGTTGTCGAACATGACTCCGAGGGATTTGATCGAGTGCCTGCGATGTCTTAATCGACGAGATTTTGTTTCTAGCGAAGATTATGGGGCTAGAGATGGATAGCAACGATAGCGATGAGCTGGTGGAAGAACCTAGCCAAAACTGCCGAAAAGATTATGGAGCTGCATTCTGTGTCACAGAAAAAAGTTGCAGAGATAATTTGACCAGGAGAGGAAGAAATAATAGACGCAACAGAGCAAGAGCTTTCGAATGAATAAAGGAGATGCTAAAAGCATGGGAAATGATTGCATCTTACGTTGAGGATCATCGCTCTGATAAGACATTAGCTATGTGCACTATAAATTTATTTAACGATAATGCTATTTCTCATTTTTGATAGATTTTGAAGCATAACCAAAGCAAATATTTTTAGACATGGAAAATGGAACGCATTGTCCTATTTTACTTGGATTCCTATGAAAAAAGTTAGTTTCTTTTAACGAATATTTTGCATTACGAATACGATTTTGAAACGAATTATGCTCATTAAGTGAGTTTCCATTGTACTAAGTAATTTTCGGTAATGCCATGCAGGAGGTTCAAGGCCTTACCCAATAAATTTTATCCAGGAGGAGGATAAGATATTTATTGGAGAATATGCGCGAAAGTCTTGGAGAGATCATGCCAGCTGTCTTATTTTTTTATAATTTCTTTTTGAATAGTTAAATGTCCCATAGAAACTTTGACATTGACATTTAACTATTATGATGTCACTAAATTTAACTATTATGATTAACTACTTTGATGTGACATTAATTAGTCACATAAATAACCAACTAAAAAAGATTTGAAAGGAAATTGTATTTTTCTGAAAAATATTAAACTTTCATGTTAAACTCGTGGCCACAAATAATCTTGCCGGAAAATTTATTTAATCGATTGATTGATCTTGTAAGAGCTTTTAATCGATTGAATTTATTTGATCGAATAATTTATTTAATCGATTGATTGATCTTGTAAGAGCTTTTAATCGATTGAATTTATTTGATCGAATAATTTATTTAATCGATTGAAGTATTGTACATACTTCTTTATTACTCAAGGACGGGCATTATAAGAAACTAAAAACTATCATTTGGAGTCCGTGAGTTTATTTCTAGTCTATCACTCAGTTAAAAAATGAAAACACTTTTAAAAAATTTTCTCATTGTTTCATATTTAAACGAATCAAATGTTTTCAAATATTACTTTTTTTGCTACATATACCCTTGATCCAAAGTGTTTACTTTATTCACTGCTCCTCGGTCCACTCCTCGGAGCTGGTACCAAGTTCAAACAGTGACGAAATAGCAAATATTTATTCATTTTCTTTCTGCTAAATCTTATGAAAGATTTTAATCATAGGCGTGTCTAAAAACGATTCTCAGCACAGCAATTCTTTAATTTAACCCTTTCTAAGGCCGTGGGAAGTGTGCTTCCCACCAAATTTATCAATCTTTGTATGAAATTATGTAGGTTGGCATCAGTTCTGACACATTTTTTTAGAAAGACAGAAACTCAGATGCTTCAGTTCTTTATCTCAGACTGAATGATGTATCTTGATTTGTTATTTAATTATTAATTAACCAAATTGATTAATTAATCAGATTAAATTTATCTAATAAGCTAAATGAATCCCTTTTCTTATTCTAATTTCAAGCCTAAAATATTTTAACACAATATGACTAGAAAAAAATGGCCTTTTAAAGGGTTAAATAACAATCAACCTGATTCATATCCATTCTAATATATATATAATTTGACAGCAAAGCATGTTAAGATGCTTTTTTAATGATAAATCATGCAAGAATTAAAGATTTTTAGTGAAAGTTCTGCAAAGGAAAAAAAAAAATATATAAAAAGATTTAGTGGACTTTTATGAAATTTTAAAAGAAGCCATCAGTTCGAAACATTCTATCACAATAAATTTTTAAGCGTGTGTTTTTAAGTCTTTATATTGTGTTTAAAAATTTTTTCTTAATTATAATAATGGTAACATGTATACAAAAAAAATGTATTGAATATTGTCGCAACAATTATGTATATCAAAGCAGTAACTAAAAAAATGAAAAGATTGTAGCAAAATACATTAAAAAATTCTTTTAAAAGTTTATTTAAAGAACAGAAAACATATCGTAGAAATAAAAATGGCACTAACGAATTGCTAAATTTCAAGATTAAAAGTGATGTACAAATAATTTTTGTACAGTCGCAGAAAGAAAACATAAAGTTTTCAATCAGATGTCACTTAGTTATAAATATTAATAACACTCTGAAAATCTATTTTTAAGGAGCACTTACTACCCAAAAAGTAACTGTCAGATAAATTTGGTGTTTTAGGTAGCTACATTCTATACAGCGCATTGAATGATTTTGGTTCTTATATGTTGACAGTTTACTAATACCATCTAGCCTGTAAACATTATAATTTTAAAATTTTTGTGTTAATAACATTGCTTCTAATCACTCGTTTTCCCAAGTTCTCAAATAAAAATAATTTCGGATCATGTGAAAACACATAATTGAAAAAAGAGAAATGAAAAAATAATAATAAAGAAAAAACGAAAAATCTGATGAAAATCTATTATTATTTACATTAAAAATCTTTATCTCATTTACAATAATAGAATATAATGAATAAGTGATATTTGAGTGAAATTGACTATCATCTTATAGACTTTTTTACGAAAATATATTTTTATACCTCGAATCATAGAAATTTATAATATAAGACAAATGAAAAAAATTTAAATTCATTAATGGAGTTATTAAATACAGAATGACCATAATGTATTTCCCTAATAAACAAAAAAATATTACGAAAGAGCCATTGAATAAAACACTGTGAAATTTTTACTATTGTAAAGAATCGTGTTCTTAAAAATTTTTTGGTATAAAATGCGGCGCAACTAATGCTTACTTAGTGATTTTACATTCGATCGCTATCAAAATGGCGTCAACGAAGGAAAACGTTCGATGTGTTTTTTAGTTCCATGAGCCAAAATCGGTCATTACTGTTCATTATCAGTATTCGGGTCCCACAAAAAACAGTGTTGGAAATACTATATAAAATATTGATACAAAATTAAAATCACAGACACTATGTCTAGTGTGACAGCCGAAATATTGTACAAAATGAGGTAATAATCAAATATAGCCTCGACGAGCTATAAGAGTACTCAAAATAAAATTCGCAACTGTAAGTGATTTTATTTAAAACTTTTTATAAATGTCTTTAAACACATCGAAGCAATCATATACCTGATTACAATACTTTTTGCAGTATTTTTTTAATCAGGAGAAGATCACCTTGTAAATTTAACATTCGAAATGGAGTTTTGAGAGGCAAAAATTTAAGTACCTCGCGCTGTCAGAAGAAACTATAGCAGATACAAAACATTGTAACTGCTTTTTCGAAGATTAAAAAAAGCGAAAGAGATGACCCTCCTATTCTGTTGATGGATATTAAGGTCAAAACCCGCTGATAAGATTCCATTTCCGGTCATCGGATAACGTTGTTCAGTATCTGTTATGTAGTGTATTACACTCAAGCATCATCCATTTGATTCTGGCAGACACAGGAATCAAGAGGCTGAATCTTCGATTACGAGTGTTGACAGGTCATCGAATCTGGCATTTGGTTCTAATAGCCATTAAACTCTATCAGTTATCTATTCGCTTCGTACTTTGCTCGAGCATTATCGGTAGAAAATTATCTCACTTGAAGCAGTTTTAATCCGTTGCTGTTTTATGGGTTTAAAAGTTATTTTATATAGTTAAAAACAAAATCTCTAATTTTTTTTTATCTTTATTAAATAACCGATTCTCTGAATTTTAATCTGGTACGTTAGGTGGAAGGATTAAGGAAGGACAAGACTGCACAAGAAAACAAGTCAATAAAATTTTGAGGAAATAAAGGCGTTCCCAGTAAAGCTAGAGCGGATATGATAATCATCGGTTCAGAAGTGGTGGATAATGGATTCGTGATTCGATTTCGTTGTAAATACATCTTGTGCACAAGCTCAGTCTATCGGTTTACATTAAATCTGTCTTGACTAAATGTGATGCCCAGACGCAGGCCAGTTCATTTCTAATAAGAAATACTTCACGATTTTGCATATCATCTCTGTGTAGGAGCGATATTTATCTTCTGTTCATCGTCTTGATTTTAGTATATGTATTACCATTTCTGGAACATAAGGATAAGAAACCCCTTTTACCTTTTTTGGGTAAGTTCTTCAAGAAGAGGCGGAGAAGGGAAGTATCACGGATTGCTGGCCTAGGATAAAAAAGCAGATGCATATATATTTTAAGAGTATTTAATTTTTATAAAAGACTATTTGGTTTCTGCAAGAGTGGAACTTTGAATGAAAAGTATGAACCCGGTGTGCAATAATTCTATATCCATAAAACTTCCTTCCCTTAATGTGATGCGCAGATCCATGTCGGCTCATTTCTAATATGGAACGCTTCACGATTTTGAGTGTAATCTCTGCACAGGAATGATGCTTATTTTTATTTTTTGTCTGTCGTCCCAATATTAGTATATATACTGCCAAAGCTGTTACAATAAAAAAAATTACTGCCATTTTTGCAAGCACATCGAGGCATATATACATGTTTTGATATTTTAAAATATAATTTAAATCTTATTTAATTTTCTTTTATTTTAATTTGGCCATATTAACTTCATTTTAAAATGTCCACTTATTTCCTGATCTAATTCCCACTTTTTATTTAATTGTTGCTAACACGTGCTTAATATAATTGCTGATTCTGTCATTTCCACGTCGGAAACAAAGGGATAAAAATCCTTAACACTTGCACATTTTTTAAAAAGATACCTAGCATTCCTTTGTCCAAACTGTCACAAGTCAAAGAAATCTTTATTAAAATCTCATAGAAAAATCCTTCAAGGGAAAAATTTCGGTCACTTTACTTTTCTAATATATATATATATCCGCCACAGTGTGGCATAAAAGCAGAAGTAAGAAAAAGCGCGAAACAAATGATCACTAGTCTTATATAACATAGGATTTCCGGCCACGTGCCGATGGAATACATGTGTTGACCTTTGACAAGGGCAACGAAAGTATCACTTTCATTTGATACGTAGTACTGATGGCGCATTATTTTTACAAAGGAATTAATTTAACCGAAAGTGGAATTAGATCAGGAAACAAGAGAATATTTTACTATGAGCCAAATTAAGACAAAGTTTTTGGAAATTAATTTGGATTAAATTAAGAATTTAAAATATCATTACATATATATATATACACGTGTGAGTGTGTGTGTGATTTTCAAGAGTATTTGATTTTTATCTAATGCAAATGTAAGTAGGGTCCTAGATTAGTTGATATATATGTCTAGATAAAACTCACACATTCTCACCTGATAAATCCAAATTATGTTAGGTATTTAGAAATAAGATTTTCAAACAATGCATAACGTGATAGGGCAATTGAGAAAAAGACAACCGTTTGCCCAGTTATCCGCTGATTAGTAACTACAGTCACAATTTGCGAGAAGTTGGGGAAGACCACATATCAAGTCACCATATGCAGGGATTCTCCTTCATTTGTTTATTACTCATTCACAAGCCAGGTGTCATTGTCGAGTAATCGTTACTCATGTTTACCGTTTATAGATATTTATTTTTATATATAAAGGAAGCACATGTCGTTCTTAGCAATAGAATCCACCTCGGCTCTCGACTGACAGTTCAGATCATATATAGCGGATATTTAAAGGCTATATTTAAAATGTTTCTATATTGATATCTTCTCTAGGATATTTTTTCTAATAACCAACGGCGGAGTTCGCCATTTTAGGTTTTGATCTGAAATGTGATGTGGATGTTTGTGAAACGCAGTACTGGTTCATGCATAGTCCTTGTTATTCTGACCTAGACTCAAAATTGCTGGCGTCCTGGCATAGGGGTAGCACGTCTTCCTCGTGATCTGGGTTCGAGTCCCGTTTGGGTATTGTTGTACTTGCTGTTCTATTTGTGAGATGTGTGAGTGCGCCCTCTTGTAAAAAGAGGTTGTGCAAGCGAATGAGTGATGCGTGAGTAGTCGAGTCGTACTCTTGGCCGAAGTTGGCTCTACGATAAAAACAAGAGGCGCTCCCTCTTAGGCTTAATTCGACTGTCTTCGAGCAGCGGGCTTGTCCGTGGCAAGTGCCATAAGAAACAACAACAGTCTCAAAATTTCCCAAATTCCCAACATTTAATTGATAAATTGATTATAATTTGATTAAATTCATACGGCGTTGTATTTATAAAAAATACGAAATTGAAAAAATATAATATTTTATCATTTTAGATATGTCAACAAGGAAGTTTTGGCTCAACATGATCTTATTTATTTTCTGAATACTATAAAATAACATAAAGGTGATATTTATTTATTTATTTTGCAAAATTGATCAGAAGTTACGATTATCTTGCTCATATTTAAATTCCCACCAAAACAGGAAACACTTAAAATTTCAAACAGTTGTTCATCAGGCTGAACTGCAAAAAAACCTTGCCGAATACTCATGTCAAAGTCACTCATGCGCGACGCACAATCTTCCAACCTTACCAGTTGCGCAAAGATATTCAGGCAAAACACGTTCGCCTAATGGATTGCGCAAGCTGGATTTAATCTGCGAATTGCCATCTTCGTCCTTTCAGGCGTGCTGCTGCCGCGCGTGAGTGAATTCTCGGCCGTAGGCGGAAGGGAAACGTTTCTGGTCAATATCGCCTCGTGTCGTGTCTTGGACCAAAGGAGAGGGGGGTGGGAGGGGAGAATATCGATTTTTTCTTTTATTGAGGGTGGATATAAACACAACCCCGTTGCTAAGGTAGCCGCAACAAGTTCCATTCACAGTTTTATGTTGTTTGGTGGCTAGATACTATAAGGGAGCGTAACGGAATATTGAGGGTGGCGCGAGATCAATATTAGGAAAGTTCCCGGATGTATTGGCATCAACAAATGACTTTTTTACTTTCTCGTACGCATAGCATAGGGAAGTATTGTAGAGTAAGAAATTAATAGAGTAAGTAAATAATAACAGAGTAAGTAAGAGTAAAAAAAATAGAGTAATTAGAGTAAGTTCAGATTTTGACGAATCTCCACGTTATAGACCTTCTTGACTACGCAAAACATTTTTAGAAAATGTCTGTCTGTCTGTCTGTCTGAAACAAAAATAGCTCAAAAACGTTTTGAGTTAGGTTTGGTTTGTTTTAATTATATTAACGTCCCGTTTTCAAAGCAACACTCGGGCTATTTTTTGACGGACCTCATAACTTTGAATCGCGGCCAGATGACGAGGACGACACCTGAGCTGGCACCCCCCTCTCCACACCAAACCAGCGGGAGGACGTTTGGTCATGACGGATTTAACGTGCAACAGACCCCCTTACACGACGATTCTTCGATGGTATCGGGTCATGATCCTGAAACCCTCCGGTTCCGAAGCCGAGACCTTACCACCAGGCTACCATGGTCCCCAGGTTTGAGCTAGACGGATGGATTTTGGTATACTGTCTTTACATCAAATTTGTAGGTGCTTATCAGATTTTGAGTAAAATCCGTGCGGAGGAAGTCTGTCTGCCCGGCTGTTTGAATATAAGTTAACAAGATAACTACAAAACGAAGAGAGCTTGCTGTATAAAATTCGATATTCATATTTAACGTCTATAGTGCAGACATCTGTCAAATTTTGAGCCAAATCCAACAAGGACTACAAATGTATTTTTGTGCCAAATTTTTGTTTCAATCGGTTGGAGAAAATGCGTCAAAAGGACAAATTCGGTTTTCGGATACTATTAATCCTATGCCAGGGATTAATTGCCAAAAAAAAAAAAAAAAAAAAAAAAACTCGCCAAGGATTACACGATAGATTTAGTAAAAATGCTAAATTTATATCAAAGGTTTATATTTCGTAACAATTGTACGTCAATGGCATGCAAGGCGTTTTCTGAGGCAACACCTTTACTAGAATGTATGCGAAAAAGTTTTGAGAAAAGCACTCCCATCGGTTGCCTGAAGGTAGAAGCTCAAGTGCTTAAAAATACACAGCATTATTTTGTAAGCAACGAAATTTTAAAGAAAATATTGAAACGAAATTGGAACTTTTAGTTTTAAACAACGTAACGTAATGATGTTTTGGGATTCATTTGATATATTTATCTTATTTTATAAATGTATAATGTATTAATTCCATGGCACGTATAATAAACCAATTGAAACAGAGAAAAAGTATACTTTCAAATAAGCTTAAAAATATTTTTGGAAATTTATTAAAATTTAAGCAAAATTTACTTTAACCCTTTCTAGGGCCGTAGGAAGTATGCTTCCTACCAAATTTATCAATCTTTGTATGAAATTATGTAGGTTGGCATCAGTTCTGACAAAAATTTTTAGCAAGACAGAAACTTAAATGCTTCAGCTTTTTATCTCACACAAAATGATGTGTCTTGATTTGTTACTTAATTATTAATTAACCAAATTAAATTTATCTAATAAGCTAAATGAATCCCTTTTCTTATTCTAATTTCAAGCGTAAAAATATTTTAACATAATATGACTAGAAAAAAATGACCCTTTAAAGGATTAATGAAAAAGGTTTTACTAAAAAACTAATTACTTAAATTTTAAAAGGACATTAAAATGGTTTTCGTGCAACAATATGGTTCAAAACTGAAAAATCTGCAAAACTTTGACAAATTTTTAATCACAATTTTAAAACTCTTTTCTTAATAAGCCAGGGGAGGAGATTCTAAGAAGTGACTACGTGTCAAATTTGGTATTTTAGGTGCTAAGATTTGCCTTGTGGAGTATTTTGCATGGCTTTTAAGCATGCCACGATTTACAAGAAGTAATTAATTAAAACAAATACGTTTTCACAAAGTTAATATATATATATTAACCTAAAAAAATCTTCAATATGTTAAAAATATTCTGCAATGTGAAACTAAATTGATTGTCTTATTGAAAGAAGCATCATAATATGCACTGCTTATGGCCTCGAATTTTATCTGATCGTTGCTTATCGCCACTGATTTTATTTGCAGAAAAAAATAATCTAAGTAGGTGTTATGTACAAATTATAATAACCCCTTCTTTCTTAAATCCACTCCAATCCTTTTACCTATTGTATGATTAATTATAAATATTGGAAAATTTTAAGAATAAATTAATTCTTAATATTTAATTTGTAAGCATTCTTCTCTTCTTTTACATTTATTGCTTAATAATATCTTATACTAAGCACTGACACATTCATCAGGGAGTGACTACTGATATTTCATAAGATTACGAAATGTCAACTAGCGCATTTCATATTCAAAACATGAAGAATGTAATGGCATGCGTCGCTTACATTCTTTAACTGAAATGCAGTGTCTGGGCGAAACAGCTGTGCTTTCGTAAAGCATTAAAGATTTAATGAACAGTTTATGCGGATACCGTATCTTGAAAGTTTCGAGCGATTGTCAGTTTTCTGTTTAAAAGAATTGAACCCCACCCCCTCAAAAAAAAAGATATAAAAGAAATAATAATCTAATTGTTGCCGTTGACATCGTTGCCATGGTGATAATGATTGTTTGGGATTGGTTTTCCTTTCAACCAATTGCGTTTCTTTTTTTAACTAAAATAATAGTGATTTCAATTTTACTTTCATGCTCTGAGTAAGGTGGAGTCGTAGTCTATGGGAATTGCAACGTTAAATAGATTTTTATCAATGCAATAGCCTCTTTAGTTTATTTCAGGAGAGGTTTGTTTTTGTTCATCGCTTGTCAATGTTATAACTTGGCTCTGACGAGTTGACAATTGCGTGATATCGGATGAATCTATTTATCAAAATAAGGAGACGATCGTGAATCAAAATTTATAAGAACTGATTTTATTTCTCATCTTTATAACAGGCAATTGAAGCTATATCAATAAAGAAAAAAGTTGGCAAGATCAACACAGTCTTATTTATTACAATATTACTGCTCTAAGTCCCATTTTCCACTTCAAATCTTCCTCTCTATCAGAAGATAAACTCATTTATCTCATATCAAAAGCCAGTCGCCTACTCTGAAACCCACGCTGTATTTCGACAAATGGATTCGTTTCCGGTTAAATGAGGAATTTGCTAACATGAAATAATTTAATTTGAAATAAATACATTCACTCCTGCTATTAAAATAACAAGATAGAAGGACTGAACAGTCTTAAAATCTTTCATAATAAAATCTTGATATAAATAACATTTGATAACTTGTCTGATTTGCCAAAGAACTTTATTGTTGAGATTCGACTTTGGATATACACGGTGTAAAACTCAATTTTTCGAAAAATCCGCCATATACGTTGAATTGATGCACTTATAATCCATTGAGATCATGTAATTCTGTCCCTTGTGCGGTATAAAAATAAGAAGAGGTGATGTAGCGCGTCTTCCCCGTGATCTGGGCGTCCTGGGTTCGAATCCCGGTTTGTGCATGGTTGTTCTTCCATTGCTCTATCTGTGAGATGTGAGAATGTGCCCTCCTGTAAAAAGGGGTTGTGCAAGCGAATGAGTGATGCGTGAGTAGCAAAGTCGTACTCTTGGCCTTAGTTGGCGCTACTATAAAAACAAGTGACGCTCCCCCACTGGCTTAAAATCGCTGTTATCGTAACAGCGGGCTTGTCCATGGCAGGAGCCATAAGAAACAGCGACAGAAGAGGTGATATTCTTTTAGGTGTTGCTTTTGTGAATTGTTCATGGCGAAACCCATTCTGAAATTGTCCTAAAGCAGGACTTTAAACCCATTTGGTTTCCCAGGAAGGAAACCAACAATCTGAATGGCCATTTCTTTATTCTTCTTCAGTAATTGGGAATTAGTTCTGATATGCAATTTTTCAGCCAATTTTTTCCCCAGTCGAGTTTGGTCTGATTAACGATTTGTTTTGCATGTACACGAGGACATGTGGGGACATACTTTGTCATTTTGAATTATAGCCATATGAAGAGGACAATATATGAACATCAAGTTCGCCCTATTCCAAACTTCCACATCCATACACGAATTCTGATCTCAAATCAGGAATATTGCGGTTCTGAAGTCTGGACTGCATTGGAATTCTGAATTAAAGGAGTATATGCAAGATACGAGGAAGAAAGAATAAGAAAGAAACATAAATTGATTTAACTTTTACAAATCCATGTAAGTTCATTCTGATTCGAAAATTCCGACGAACATGTTTTCTTATTAATATATCTGTGTGTAGCTCAATAAAAAGAGTAGTGGACTGTAGTTTTTTAAACAGTTTATTGTGAAACTCGATAAACATGCTAATTAAATAAATAAAGGATTAAAATATTGCAACTTTTCATCACACCCTCGCTTAATAGGAGAAAATGTAAACAATAAGTCAGAGTATTTCGTCTTCTACTTAATAGAGGAGCAACTATCTCTGGGTCCAGCTCGTACGAGAACTCAGTCTGAACTGAGGGGTTTCCTCTTTCACCACCCCAGGGGGAGTTGGTGCTGCAAGTGAGCGTAAACAATATCTTAATGCTTATTTCGTAAATTAGAAAGTATTCGATAAAAAATGTATATTAAGTACAGTAGATGAATCTTTTAGTGATCACAAATGTAACGATCAGTTTGTTGCACTGAAAAAAATAGCGATTTTCGGACACATAAATAAATAGAAAAATCTGCCGGTTCTAGTGATCAATAATTCGCTTGTAATGATCAAAATCGATGTCCAAGCAATTCAGTATGGAAGTTTTATTCGGAACAATCAAGATATTGTCCTTGATTCATTGAAAAGTCAGTAAATATTTCCGAAGAATATTTTGCGGCCTGATTCAATGTTAATATGAACTGGGGAAAAAGCCACTGACTGAACAATTTATAGTGCACGAGAATCGAAGAAATTGTTATGAGCGAGGATAGAACCTGGAACCTTGTGGTTCGCAGCCCAGTAACATGACCACGATACGAAAGCATATGCTCGTGTAGCGTAGCTGTTAACTGGCTTATAAGCTATTCACTACAGACTCTCCCTCCTGTGAGTCGAAGGTGAGACGAACAATATGGCTGTTCAGTGGTAATGTATTAGTTGTTGATTCTAATGCGCCTGTACCCATTTGAGTAGCGCCAAGCGTTATAGCGAGTGTGTGTGGTTGTTGACTCTGTTGCGTCAAGTAAGTCTGGCGGCTTTTGTGTTGCTGCGTTAAGTGAATCTGACGACTTTGGTTGCGGGCAGATAGCGCCACAACAGCTGTACGAAGGTTGAAGGTTCATCGTCCGAGGTCACCAATGTGGCGTATTGAATTGAGCGAAGATAGAACCTTGGACCTTGTGGTTCGCAGTCCAGTAACATGACCACGATACAAAAGCAATTGCTCGGGTAGACCTTGTGGTTCGCAATCCAGTAACATGACCACGATTCAAAAGCAATTGCTCGGGTAGAGTAGCTGTTAACTGGCTTATAAGCTATTCACTACAGTATCATACATAGTGACGATAAAGATGGACCAGAAAAGAGGCCACCATGAGTCCCCGAAACTCTGTAAGTCATTCCATGCTTAAAATCAGTCCAATATCGTGCTGCATCTTTTGTTGGACTTCATTCATATGAAAGGCCTACTTAAGGAATGCTTGCTAACTAAATAGTCTCGATAACTTTTTGAAAACGTACAAAAAATATGTATGCATGAATATTTTTCAGCATTGTACATTGTATCGATTTTTCTGTTTCTAGTTCAAACGATTGAGTAATACGAACGATGCGGTGTAGTCTGATTTTTCTGCTCTCCTTGTATACTGTAGTGAATAGCTTATAAGTCAGTTAACAGCTACGTTACACGAACAATTTCTTTTGTATCGTGGTCATGTTACTGGACTGCGAACCACAAGGTCCCAGGTTCTATTCTGCTTGGACTAAAAATCATCATTACAAGCGCTGTCAACTGTATTTAATGAAACAAAAAAGAATTAGCTATAAAGACACATGATGTATTTTCAAACATTATTTATTAAAAATTACTGAAGTGGAACACCAAAACATTTTGTAGCAAATACTCGCGGGTTTTAATTAATAAATTGTTCAACTCTTATTGCTGCCTCCGGAATATTAAAGCAACCGTTACTAAGATTTCCGCTACAAGGATCATGCCAAAGTTAAATCAATAAATAAATGTTTGAAATAGATTATTTGACATTTAAGATAGAGATATATCGTTTTTATTATCTATGTAATGAAGGAGATAAGAAGATTTACGTTGCTAATCTATTTTTTCGATCACATCTTTCAAAATAAATTTGTATTTCGGAAGTCTTTTCCCCACATCTCACGCTTTTTCAAATTTCATTCACGTGATTTGTCAAAGTGATCCATTATATCGTCCATGTTAAAAACGCATCTATCCCATGATGCTATTTTATCGATTATCAAATTTATTTGATAAATGAAAACAACCATATCGAATAATTGTATCGAAATGAAATGTGTGAATTTTAATTTCAAGTTAGTTTCATTTCAGTTATTGTGTCCATATATACATGGACAAATAAAAAGATAATCTTCCTGTGGGAGGTTTAATGTGGGTTTAAAATTTAATACAGATTGGGAAATTTAGTGTAGTGATTGCATATCAAATTTGATATACCTATCGCTTTCTTTTTTTGAATCTATTGAACTCTATGTACACAGGCGAAAAGCATTTATCAACTGATAGTTTTCATAGAAAGTTTTATAAATATCTAAAATTTTGAAGTAATGACCCCTCATCAAATTTCATTCGTTCAGTTTATTCCATTTTTTAACTTTCGTTTTTACTGACAAAAAAATGCGATTGCATTAAAAAAAAAAAGCAAAATTGGCAGGTGATTTTTGCAAAGAGATTCACTGAAATTTTTTGACGATTTGCGGTACTTTTTTTTTGTATACTTCGCATACGAGAAAGTAAAATAGACCATACTTTCCAAATGCTTCTTTTTTTTTTTTTGCAACAAATGTTTCTGGATTTGAAACACACAATATCGTGAATTATGACTTTGTATTGTTATTAAAACATCTGTGAGTATATATATATATATATATATATATATATATATATATATATACTGTTCATTCTCAGATTCAGGCACCCACGGCGTTTTTGCGCATGCGTCAGGAGACGTTTATTTCTTCAAAAAAGGGATGAGAATAAAGATGAAAGGAAGAGATGTATGTATTTGCGGAGTTAGAAGTCGTAATAACTGCTTATCTTTCTGCGTACTACCCCTTAGCGAAGTACAATCATCAAGAAGTGATAGTTTTTGATTCTTAAAAAGAACAATGTGTGTGTGTGTGTGTGTATTTGGCATTGTTAAAGCACTGGTGTTATTTGTACGATAAATGATTCAGTATTATTTGTATGGTTACAGATTCGTTTTTCAGCTTTTTAATCATGAAATTTCATTATAAACTCATTACTTGTTTGACGCAAATAAATGAAAGAACACATGTATCCTCCAGTCAAATCATGACTACGTGTTACGTTTTTCTTCCCTTTATATGATCATTAAGCGCTTTAATTGTCATTATGTCATTTTAGCAGATTAACGGGTCATTGTTATTCAAATTGCAATGACCATGAAGTTACTGCCACAATGTTGTTTATCGGGTCATTTACATATGGGAGAATGAACGAAGGATCGTTTATTGACCGTTAAATGGAGTAAATTGATATTTAAGAAACAATAAATGGAGTGCAAAGTAATTTCATTTCACCAAAAGAAATGATTGCGGTCTCTTTTATTATTTCTTATATAAAAGCCATTAGTTGAAATAATCAGTTGCTATTCGGAATGGCTCATAAATTCAGTAATTATTTCATTTTTTTTTCCTGAAAATGATTACAACTGACATCAATACTGCTTCCAGTAATCTTGAAAGAAATAATAATGAAAATTTAATAAATCCGTGAAAATGCACAACTTTGTGATTGAAAAACTGAAATTTGTTTTGTGAAACGAAATGTGGATCTAATAAGAGAAGAAATGGATTTATATGCACTATACAAAGAGCTATAAAAATCACTCATCTTGATTCTCAGTAAAAAAAAAAATGACATATTTAGAACACCAAACGATTATTTAAAAACTAAAAGATGATTGCATTAAAAATTCGTCAGGAAAAAAAAAACATCCTACAGTGTTAAAAAACCCACCAAATATGGATAAAAATTGGATTTAAAAAATTTAATTACTGGGACTCTAATAAAAAAGTAAATTAATATTTAAATATTAAATCAATATAATATATTTCAACTATTATGACCAAAATAATAATTAAGTCTTTTTTTTTTCTTGCATTTGAAAATAATTTCGGGGAAAAAAAATTCTTGCTAAATATCGAGTTAATAATAAACTCAAGAGCGAGTTTTAAAAAAAACCTTCTACAATGTTGGAAAAACACAGAAATTCTAATAAAAAATGTTAATTAATATTTAAATATCAAATCAATACTATATATTTCAAGTATTTTGACGACAATATATGATTACAATTAAATATTCTTCGGTCTTCTTTCTTGCATTTGGGGGAAAAAATCTTGCTTAATATCCTGTTAACAATAGTCTTAAGATAAAAATTTTCACAATAAGACATTTAATATTTAATAATTATTTTTGTAACAGGAACTAAACTTGTCGAAATATTTTGCACAAATAGAGACAATTTATTAAATATAATGCTGTGAAACCTTTTCCCTTTTTAAATTTCTTTTTCGAGTTTTCATTTTTTAGGGCTTTCAGGTCATTTGACACAATAAATTTAATCAGGTTGAAAGATTTTGAGATTAGTTTACTGTTTTAGGTGGAAATAAAATGGCACAATCGCGATCAAAAGTGGCGCAACAAGGAACTAACACCCACTTCTGCTTTTTGAAATTGAATAAATAAATCTAGCGGCTCTTGTCTGATTTCGAATCCTACGTCCGAAACTTTCCCCGATTAAAGAGAAGACGCTTGGATTTTCCCCAACTTCCGTTCTGAGATCATATCTTTAAAAGTACTACTTCAAGAAACTTTTAATCTTTTTCTTTAAATAAATACTAAATTCGTTGCAATTCGTTTCTTTCTTTCTTTTTTTCTTTTCTTTTCTTTTTTTTTTTTTGACACATTGCATATTGTGTATTATTTCAGATAAAAGATTTTAGTCAAAAAATCCATGCTAAGAAAGTTGAATTATAAATTGAGTTATTTTAACAAAATAATTTAGAAATTCTGTCGTTAATTTTTGAATATAACAGTTGGGAATTTCTTCTTTCTTTGAACAAAATTATCATCAATATATATCTATAAAGTTAAATTCAAAAGCTTACATCATAAATTCTTTACATCTACTCATAAAATTAATTCACCGAAGCCTATTCTTAAACATGCATAATCAGTGTGAAGGGGTATGCACGAAAGAAAGCAAGGGTGTTCATTCGAGAAAGGAATACAAAAATGTCTCTCAAATCTAACAAATTTACGTAATCTTTTTAGGACATTTAATATACTCATAATGTGACGTACTGGAGTCGAATTTCAATTACACAAATTTTCACAGATTTTAGACTTTAATGTAAAGCATTTAATTCAATACATGATACGAGTAATTAAGTCAGCCATATTACAGCAATGATTTGATTAAAAAAATGAGGTATTATATTCGGCATTCGCTATTAGTAAACTTATCGAACTTCGTACAAATATGTCCACTTTGAATAACAGGTAAAACATCTCAATTAGAGAAATGAAAATCTAAAACCTCTCTTATTTCCCACCTTGATAGTGATTTTATGCACTTCCCGACCTCACTAGTGGAACTGAGTTATCTCATTGCATAACAGTAATTTGTATCACTTCTGTCAAAGCAGGTCGCATAGTAATTTCTACATATACAAAACACGGAACGTCTGTACATTTGACTGCAGATATATGGATGTACCTTTTTACAGAACCTTTATTGCTCGACGCTTTTTTTTCTCTCCCTTTTGAGAAAGCACATCTGTTCTCCGAATAGCAAGCAGGCTGTTTTTTCAAGAAAATAAAGGGATGTTCCTCTAAAGATATGTTTTTCCTGTTGCTTTCTTGGATCTATATAGAAAAAAAAAACACGTGCTGCACATTTGTCCAATGGATTTTCTAAACAGCGATGATGCAAATATGTTATAACAAGGAATAAATTCAGTTCTTGATTTAAAGGGAAACGCAAAGTATATTATATACAATAACTACTACATAAGGAATCCTAAACAAACAAAAATATAAAAGACTAAAGCTATATTAATAATAAAAATGAATATGTGTGCGTTGGTTAGCTCTACAGGCCAGACCGTTTGACCTATAGCTAACAAATTCGGGACATATATATTTTGAAGAGTAGAAATGTACACTTCTAGGCAATTTTTTAAAATTTTAAATTAGAATTTTAATAAATTAAGAAATAACCTGAATTTTGCCATTTTTCTGCTATATCTTCCAAGAATATGACTGCAGAAAAAAAAATGCATTTTACACCATTTTAAAATTTTAAAAAATGTATTTTTAATTATATCAATTTAATTGTCATGAAAACATTTTTTTGAATTTTGGCACTTTTTTAAAAACATTCTTTCCTAATTTCCTATAATAGATCACATTGTTGCTCTGAAATTCAATACTTAAGTTTGGAAATAAAATAATGGATGTTATAAATATTTAAAGTTCAAAGAAACAATTAATGAAAGTAAATAACCATTCATAATGGAAATTATCAATGAAAATGCAACTTCACGAATCATTCCGTATAATTTAAAACTAATTTATAAAATCTTCACTGAAATATATATATATATATATATATATATATATATATATATATATATTATTTATGGTCATATACTGTAGGAAAATTCTTTATGATTTGCTACGACGTAAGTTTATAGCAAATACATTTATCAAATTTTTATAATCACGTTATTATTCGTATATTAAAATTTCCTAGGTAGGTAAAATTTTTTCACATTAAATTCTGAATGCTATAAAATGTTGAATTTTTTTTCATATGAGATATAATAAATTTAATTAAAACCACTTAATAAAAAATTAAAAATACTTTTTATTAATCCACCAAAAAAAAGATTTTTTAAAATTTTAGTTATTTTCTTCTTTTGGCCTTTAATTTATACTTCATTATAATAAATATCAAAGAATTATTGACATCAATATTTTTTCTATTTCTCTTCCAAAAAACGCTATCCATAGGAAATCAAAATTTAATTAAATCAACCGTTTAACTTACATTTATATACAAACAAATATTAAAATAATGCACAGCTATATAAACTCAAAAAATATAAAATATTTTAAACTCTAGCTCGTCAGACAGTGTGTGAAAATGCTACAAATTTCCATATTTATAAATGTCAAGTAATATCAAAAGTGTATAAAAAAATCAATTCAATGCGTAATCATTGCCTTTCAAATGTAGCTCATTTCCATCCGAGTGTCACGCTTCTGCCATATTCCGTTCAACAGCTGAATACATTTATTGAGGGGAAAAGAATTCATATTCAGGATAAAAATAGAATTTCGTCTCCTCCGTGAATAAGTTTTTCCCGGTTTATTATAGCCTTAATGCCTTCACATCAGTTTAAAGACTTGAGTCTTTATCTCGGTTATTTTCTCCGAATACACGAAGTGGGGATCTTTTCTCAGACGAGCAAAAAGGATAAATGTGGCGCTGCATCATTACGGGTGAATTCCGATGACATCACAAGCTACCTGCTAGCTACAGAAATTTTTTTTATTTATTTCTCTTTATTTATTTGTTTATTTGGAGAAAAAATTAATATGCTCATTCTTTGCCTGTGTGAACCATTAAGAAGTAAAACAGAATTCTCACCGCTAAGAAATATGCACAGCAATACGAATTGCTGAAATTTTTTAAGCGCAATGGAATTCAGGTTTAAAAAAATTTTTAAAAGCTAGCTGTTACCCCAAATCTTTCTCGCATATACTCTAATAAAGGTGTTATCCCAGAAAAGGCTTTGTCTGGTATTGCCATAAATAGTTACGAAATATTTACCCACGGCTTGAATTTAACGTTTTCACTGAATCTGTCGTGTCGTTCTTGGCGAGTTATTTGGCGATTAATTCCTGCTATGCAGTTCACAATATCCGAAAATCAATTTATGCTTTAGACGAGCTTTTCCACGACCGATTAAAATAAAAATTTGACAAAAAAAACATTTCGTAAAAACACATACCAAATTTAATATATTTAAATAATTGTGACTTTGTTAACATGTTTTTAAAAGTAGAAACCGACAGATGGTCAATCCTTTGATGCATTTGGCTCACAATTTGATAGGTATCTAGATTATAGATGTTAATTCTTTCCATCAAGTTTCATCAATCTAGCTCTCTTCGTTTTGTAGTTATCGTGCTAACTTATATTCGAACAGCCGGACAGACAGACTTCCCCTGTGTAGATTTTGCTCAAAATTTGATAGAAATATTCAAATTTGGTATAAAGACCGTATGGCAAATTTCGTCCGTCTAGCCCGAAGCGTTTTTGAGTTATCTTCGTCACGGACAGACAGACGGACATTTTTCAAAAATGTGTTTTTCGAACTGAGGAAGGTCTAAAACGTGGAAATTCATCAAAATCTCGAGTTCGATTTTTTTTTCTATTACTTTATTCTACGCATACGAGAAAGTAAAAAAAGATTACTACAGCCTATGAATGCTTTTGTAAATAGATAATGTCCATTCACAATAGCGTCATAAAAAAAAATAACAAAAGCCCATTTGAATTTTTAGTCTGAAACATACTTCTAAACTAGATTCGTCTATCTTTATTTTTAAAATTTGCTCATAGTTACGTAGAAATAATAATATGAGCTGATAAAGTTGTGCTTAAATTCGCTATAACACTCTTGATTATAAATCAGAGGCTGCGGTGGTCTGGTGATAAGGTCTCGGCTCGTGAGTCGTAGGGTTTCAGATTCGAGGCCCGATTCCACCGAAGAACCGTCGTGTAAGGGGGCCTGTTGTATGCTAAATTCATCAGGACCTAACGTCCTCCCGCTGGTGTGGAGAAGAGGGCGCCAAATTAGATGTCGTCCTCGTCATCTGACCGTGGCTTAAAACTATGAGGTCCGTCCCAAAATAGCCCTAGCGTTGCTTTACAACGGGACGTTAATATAACTAAACTAAACTTGATTATAAATCAAGTAACTAAAACTGTGAAAATTATCGTTGTATAATATACTTAACTATCTTTTAAAAATTAGAGAAAAACCTTAGACGGAAATGAAATTAATATCACTCAAAAGTTTAAAAAAGGGCTATTATATATATTTAAAAACTATGGTAAAAATTCTTTAAATTTAGGAGCAAATCATTTGTTATGTCATTAAACTTTACCCTTCAGTTAGAAGAAGAAAAAGATGTAAATGCTTCCTATTATTCCATCCCAATCATCGAAATTTTTTGAAAATATCTTATGCCCTCTAAAAACAGATTTTTTTAAAAAGTAATTAAGTTAGATATAACGATTGCAGGGCAGTTGCAAGCTGAACAATTGAAAGTTCTCTATATGTATCAAAATTCTTTCTGCGTCATAAATTCCATAATGTGAAATAAAATTACAAATAAAAGTCGAAGCTTATTCAGTATCATCTAATAAAAATGATAGGAAAAATATCTACGAAAATAAATGTCAGAAAAATGTAAAATAATTTCTTACTTTTCATAATTTAAAAGTAATGCGTTGCGTATAATATCGAATAATTTTCGAAACAAAATATTGCAACAATCGTGTATGTGTTATTACAGGGATATCAGGAAATAATATTGTAGATTCGATTTAAGATGAATCAATGTTTTTTATTTCTCTTAGATTGCCTGTTAGTGAAAAAAAAAAGAGAAATTTATCTACCGGCGTGGGAAGGATAAGATTGGTATCATAATGAAGATTGCTGGTACGGATACATGACGTCATCTGACTCATTCAGATTACTTCAAGCGCGTGTTTCAGATCTCAGTATGTTTTCACTTCAAAGTCAGAAATATTTTTAATGTTAATATTAAAATCAAAAATTGTTACATTAAAATTCCTGTTGTTTTAATATGTAATTCGAAATTTGCAATTTTTTGACAAAGGAAGCCTGGAAATTGCCATTAAAATCACAATAATATAAAGGTATAAACTGGTATTTTAAAGGTAAAACCAATATTTCTAAGGACAACCAGCAGTTATTCTCTTCGACTTCTGTATAAACTTACGCGATATGTTCCATTTTGTGTTTAGCTATGTATTTTCGGTAAACCGCGAATTTAAACACAAAAAGAGAACTGAATATACATTTTGGATATTTTCGTTTTGGCTGATTCTATCCAAAATTTTACAGCGGACGCCATTTGTAAAGATTGCGTAGAGTTCCATGCCAAAGTGATCATTATGTCCTAATAGCCGTTGCATGAAATATTCTTTATTGTTGATACAATTCTATAAGTATGCAAAGACAAAAACAAAGGAGAAAAAGACAGACCACACTACATTATTCATATCATTCACTCCGTTTAATTGGAAATTATAGTGGGTGTGTTGTGATTCTCTAATGAACTGCCCTGTTTTAAATGAAATATTTTTAATTTCCACAAACTATAAAATTTACAAACACACACAGACAATTAGGTTAAAGAAAACAGTATGGTGGAGGGATTCCACCGTTTCCAGCCGAAAGCATTCGGCGTTAGCGCAAGGGTTGCGCATAGGGAAAAAGTCGGCCTCAGGATGCAGATCTGCCATCCAACTGCTTGTCTTCTGTAAAACGCCACAAGGCGGCGCTGTCTGCTCAAGAGGAAAAAGAGGTGCTACAAAATAAAGAAAGCCGATACAATGTGCAGAATCAAATGCAAAGATTCAAACGCAATATTCAATTTCTTGTCCTTTCTTAAAAAATTGTCGATATTGCTGAATTGTCAAGCATACTTTGGATAAACTTGCATATGAATAAAGTTCAGCAAAAGTTTCGGCCCTGTATTAGACTAGTCTTCTTAAAAGTCGGAAGGCTTGCAGAGTTTTATGTGGTGATAATGGGGGGGGTTCTCTTTTAGCTCCTCTTCAGCATCATTTACTTCATGCTGAATACAGTTATCCCTTCGATTCCCCTAGGCTTATTTAATATAGAATCCACTGCTCATCTTATTTTTTTTAATGAAAGAAACAGTGTTGAATTACAGTTTAAGCAAAAAGTACGATGTGACATTAGATGGCATATTCAGTTATGTTTGATCTGTAAATTGATTCAATTTGAAAGGTCACAGGATATCATTTATAATTTGTAAAGTAAAATTCTGGATACTTCTGTTCATACTTATTCATTAGCACATTGTCGACTATAAAAATATTGAGGAAAAACCTTCTTAAAATATTATTTTGTCAAATATTTTTTTTTAATTTCTAATGTAGTTTCGAACAAATAAACTGTTGTTATGAAGAAATTTCTAATTAAAGAAATCATTTGTTGTATTATGATCTAGATTTCATTCAAAGATTTTTTACACACAAATATGTGATCGCAAAATTTTTACAGTATTAATTTCAGATTTCAATCTAAAGAATAAAAATGGAAACTTTATTGACGCATCTATTGCTTGCATTAAAGCAGATATTTCTACTTTCAAAGAAAATCGTCTTATCTAAAACGTGAAAAAGAAACATAATTTTGTGAGATAAGATCTGTATTTTTATTTGCAAGAATCGGTTGTTAAAGATAAGGCATAGGGTTTATTCTTTGAATTGGAAGTGGGTGTTTTGATAATCAACATAACAATAAGAAAACAAGATTTCTGAAGAAAAAAAATTATTGCTAAATTAATGCAACGTTAAGATCGTATGATTTTTTTTATTTATATTGAACTTCTAGATTTATGGCTAATATTTTTGACATTCAGGTAAAATTTTGGTTTAAATATAAGAAAAATTTTAGTTCTCTTTAATACTTTTGAGATTTAAGCCGTTTTTTATAATATTACTATGGATACAATTCCGATTTTAAGCCTTTACAACAGAAAGGATTGAAACATTTTAGAAAGATGC
Organism: Argiope bruennichi; assembly: GCF_947563725.1. Classification (NCBI taxonomy): domain Eukaryota; kingdom Metazoa; phylum Arthropoda; class Arachnida; order Araneae; family Araneidae; genus Argiope; species Argiope bruennichi. The sequence continues at coordinate 115,993,196 of NC_079154.1, forward strand.
AACAATGGTTGTTGTTTGCAAGGATTTAAGTTCGGTTCTATCGACTTGAATCCGATATTTACATTAAACAATTTACATTTTTAGCTAGAAAAAGCTGGGTATGGCTTTAAGTTTTGTTTTCCCACCTTTTTTTTCAATAAATCTACATATTTATGCATTTTTTTTAAATTCAAATTTCGGTTTGATTTACACTTGATCGGCTTGAAAGTAGGATTGCTAAACTGCTTTAAAAGATTGAATAAAAGTAGTAGATATCTGATTTACATGGATAAAATAGAGGTAAATCTTTTAGAAAGTCTTTACAATTTTTTAGGAAGTGTATTACAATAGTTTTCATAATAAGACTTTGAAATTTTTTTTTGCTTATTTCCTTTAATAATCTCATTTCTTTTATGATTTCTAGAATCCAAAATTACTCGTTTTAATAATTTAGTAATTTTGATCGAAATTGAATAAGAGGGAATATAAGGTCAATTGTAAGGTCAATTAAAACCAATCATTTATGGATGAACCATCTATGATTCTGAATTTCTATTAATGCTTTAACTTGTATTATTAACTTTATTCCAATGGTAACAGAAAAACTAAATATAAAGAAAGATAGTAAATGCATGGCAGGGCAACAGCTCTTTTGCTAACATAATTATATTGGTTGGATAATTGAATTACTAAAATTAAAAATTTTTATACTACAACCCCTTAACAAATTTTGAGTTGATAAGTCGATTTGTAGGCAAGCATATCGGAAAAAAAAGTGTAAATTTTGTTGTTCTCAGTAATCGGATGGTAAGGTCTCGGCTTTGGATTAGTTTAGTTAAGTTATACTAACGGCCTGTTTTAAAACAACATTAGGGTTATTTTTGAGACGAACTCACATTTTTGAACCGCGAACAGATGACGAGGACGACACCTAAGCTGGCACCCCCCTCTCCGAACTTCCCGCCACACCAGTGGAAGGATGTTTGGCCCCGACGAATTTAGCGTGCAACAGACCCCCTTAGACGGTTCTTCGATGGAATCGGGTCTCGAACCTGAAACCCTCCGATTCCAAAGCCGAGGGGCCGCGGTGGCCTGGTGGTAAGGTTTCGGCTTCGGAACCGGAGGGTTTCAGGTTCGAGACCCGATTCCACCGAAGAACCGTCTAAGGGGGTCTGTTGCACGCTAAATTCGTCGGGGCCAAATATCCTTCCACTGGTGTGGTCGGAAGTTTGGAAAGGGAGGTGCCAGCTCTGGTGTCATCCTCATCATCTGACCGTGGTTCAAAATTGTGAGTCCGTCTCAAAAATAACCCTAATGTTGCTTTAAAACAGGCCGTTAGTTTAACTTAACTAATTAACTCAGTTATTGGAAGATGTTGTAAGGTCTCGGTGGCTTAGTGGTGAAGTCGCGAGTTTCGGAGCAAATTGTAATTTTATGTTATGTAAATTGTATATAATGTCGGAGCAAATGTAATAAAAATTAAATTAGCACGTAGCCGATAAATAATCTACGTAGAATTTAAGCAGAATACAGAGATCTAAATAGATGATATTTGGTATGTGTTTAAACTCTACCTCATAATATTGACTAATCATTCATTCTAATAACAACGATGCATAGTCCCCTAAAGCCGCCATTACTTTTGAAATGGACTGCTCTTCCACTTTCTCGTATATGAAATATACATAGAAAAATTATTGAAATAGTCTATTAAAATTATAATAATCTATAAAAGTAGAAAAATTATTGAATAGTCAACAAAAATTCGATCTTTAGTACTTGATAAATCTCCATATTTTGCAATTTAGTTAGAAGACAAAGTTCATGGAATTTTGTCTGTATGTTTGCGAATATAATAAAGCGAGGAAGTAGTGAGCTATATGAATGAAATTTACTATGTGATCTTTATAGATATGTAAAATTGTAGATTTTTATCAAATTTTGACCGAAATTCATCAGAGCGCCTGTAAACGGAGATGATAAAACAAGAGCAAATTTAATGGCTGAAGTTTAATATATAATTGTAAAATCAGACTCAAGTTCGTCTAAATGCCTTCTGGCGATCTCGCGTATATGTAAGAGCAATAATTACAAACAAAAAAAAAGGAAGAAATTATATAAATGACATAAAATAAATCATAAATAACTTTATTTTTAATACGATAATATTTACAGGCTAATATAGTATATTTAATTTATGTGAGACTACATACTTGAATAAAAAAGTATCAAAAGCTTTACAGGACAGATGTTAGATCTAGGGCTAGCAAATTTGACAGGTAGTTAGTGATGTGCTTAGGTAGTAAGACTTGACGCCAAAATTGCAGGCATGGATAAAATTTTGAAAGCAATCATTCAAAGAGAAGTAGATAATGCATGGTAGTGGGACAAATGCGTACAACCATTTGCGTACGGATCATAAAAGGCCAATAAATCATGCGTAGGTCTTTGAAAAAAAGGGGGTAGGGAGTGATTAATCTAGGTTTGCTAAAACATATGTTTTCTGTTGGCAAGAGTATTTGGCGAGAAAATGCATTGATATTTTAACTAAATTTTGATACTTAAACACAAGGAAAAAACTTTTGTCTCTATGTGTATATACTGGCTCTGTACATACCAAGTCATCTGATATCAAATTTGGCAAATATATACTTTGGATGGTAGGAAAGTGATTTTTTGAATTTTTAATTAGAATTTTAATTAATCAAAAATTAAGAGAAATATTGACTTTTTTTCGTGATAACTTTCTAAAAATTTACAATAAAAAATAGTTTTTACTTGCAAATCATTTCAATTCTCTGCATTATTCATTCATAGTCAAAGTATGCTAAATATAGTTCTCAAATGTATACTCGATTTTTATTACTATTTACTACGATGTTGAATACAAACCGTACCGTATTTTATTAGCATAATATAAGAAGATCGGAAGGGAAGTAATACTGCTGTCTACCACCCCGCGTTTCGTATATTTATTGTGTCTTTAAATTAAGATAAGTATTGCTCTTTATTCACGTATCAGGCTATTTCCAAATGGCTCTTGCTTTCAAAGAGCCTATCCGAAATATATTTCTTATTTCAGACTAGGCCATATCTGGAAATAATACAGACTACCGATTACGCCGAAAGGAAGATATTATACAAGCGAACTCGTGAGATATTACGATCGGATGACAGAAGCATGTAAATTGCAGTTCGCGAAAAAGAGGACGAGAATTTTGGAATCTGGCACAAAGTGCGTGCGGATACAAATATAGAATTCCACAAATTTACCGCGCATGACTGCTTCTCCTGAAGTACCTCCGCACGTTTTCCGGAGGAGGTTTCCCCGCTCACATTGTCACAATCATGCGTTTTGAGAGGATAGCTCGTCCTTGGTAGTTTTCGTGTTTCAATGACTTATTTCAGAATTAGTAATAAAGATAAGGGTGTGTCTGTATGTTGGCAGTCTGCAGGTCAGACCATCTGACCTACAGCTACCAAATTTGTCACATATATATTCAGGATGGCGGAAATATGCACAATGGAGCGATTTTTATTTGAAATTTCAATTAGAATTTTGATTAATTAAAAATTAAACTGATATTTCGTATATTTCCAGGCTTACTTCCGAAATTATTACAGCACAAAAACGATATTTTCAGATTTTAAACCGGCGGGAGTAGTCACCACAAAACTTTCCCGCATTCTCTCTAATAAAGATGTCATCTCAGTATTCACCTTGGATGACATTGACGTAGAATAGTTGCGAAATATTAAAATTTGGTGAGAATTTAGCCTTTTTACTGAATCTGTCTTGTCATCTTTGGCGAGTATTTTGGCGACTAATCCTTGGAATACTATACTTTCTGTATAATTCATATACAAGAAAATAAAAAAGTATTTTTTCAATTATATCAATATAATAGTCGCCTAAATTTTTTCCGAATTTTGGTAATTTAAAAGATTTTTTTTTTACCTAATTTTAAACAATAGATTACAATGTTGCCTGGTTCTATTATTTCATTAAATGTAATCGTCTACTTTTCTTCTTTTGTTAAAAGCTAAGCAAGGAGTCAGTTTGATATCTGTGTAATTTACATGATAAATAAGAAAGTGAGGTTGCAGTACCGGAAAAGGTAGACGGCAGCTGAACCAGGCAATTACTTTTTTAATAGTAATGCGATGTCATGAGACACCTTTTGCATACTTGTATTTAGATATTTGTTTAACGCCGTTTAATTTTTATATTAATAAAACGTGCCAATTTTTATTTTTGTTTCTATGATCTTTACTGTGATTTTGCTTATATCTTATTTGGATAGTTTATGGGCATAACAGTCAGTCACAATAATCTCTGTTCGTACGGCTTAGCTTTGAGGTAATTGGATGACTGGCTGTAATTTTAAAAAAAGCCCTCATATCTTAATGGTCCATAAATTTAAAATCTACACAATACTTGAGAAGTTGTTTAACCCCTTAACTGTTTTATTTTTTTTACCATCTAATAAGATGACACCTTCTATTTTGGGAATATTTTCTTATTTTGATTCAAATGGAAATCCATTGAATACTTGACTTATCTATGTATTCGAAGTAATTTTAACCCTTTCTAAGACCGTAGGAAGTATGCTTCCCACCAAATTTATCAATCTTTGTATGAAATTATGTAGGTTGGCATCAGTTCTGATAAATTTTTTTAGTAAGTCAGAAACTTAGATGCTTCAGTTCTTTATCTCAGACAAAATGATGTGTCTTGATTTGTTACTTAGTTATTAATTAACCAAATTAATTAATTAATCAAATTAAATTTATCTAATAAGCTAAATGAATCCCTTTTCTTATTCTAATTTCAAGCCCAAAAATATTTTAACATAATATGACTAGAAAAAAATGGCCCTTTAAAGGGTTAATATTGAATTATAATCGTTATGAGTAGTTTATTTTTTGCTTACAACTATCAAAATTTGATAAATCGATGCACGTATGGCACTCGGGCAAAACAGTTAAGCGTTAAAACACTTTTGAAATTGCGAATAGAACAATTTCGTCTATGAAGTTTGCAATTATTATTGACACGGATCGTTCTGGACTTGCGTGTACGGCCATAGTTCGAAACAACATCTGCATAACCTTTCACAATGGTAATTACACTGAAATTTTCTTGATCTTTCGGTATAAACAATTAACAAACACTATCTCTCTCCAACTCGGTGAGTGAAACGTAACTGGTTATGCGCTCAACCAACAATTCCGATCAGAGTTTGTGCACATTTATGGCGAACTAAACGTAAACAGATAACCATAGCTGTTGACAAACCGTGCCGGAAAAGTATCTCCCAGAGCCGGTTGAATGATCTGATCTGATGGCAAAGGAACGTTATCACTTTTATCAGGAAATCTCACGTGCACGTCTGGCGATTTTGCACGATCTGGAGACGCGCCAAGAAAGCTCCTCCACCGCCGACCCTTGCTTTCCTGTAATCAATCATTTGTCTCGACTGCGGAAAGTAATTAAGATTTCTGCAAAGTTTGGAACGGAATTTCGAAACTTTCAACGGAGATTTCTTTGCCATCCCTTTCGTGAAGTTCTGTGACCTCGCCACGTTATTGATTCGAAGATCTTCGTGATGGACAAAATCGGTTTTTGAATTTATTTAAAAGTTTCATTAAATTTCGTGTTTTAATAAAAATTGTAAAAAAGATATTATTGTTATTCTTTATTTTAATTCACAACTGTATTGTTTACAGGAATCTACAAAATGATATTAATCATGGCAATTTCATTTTGATTTTATGAGGATTATATAGGAAGACAAAGAACATGACACACTAAGTAAATATTAGATAGGGCAATTAGATGCGAGATGATATAATATTCAGATATGTTTATCCTGTGATTATGACGTCATTAATTTTGATTCTATTCTTTTGAATCGACCGTCAAATCCGTATTGTGCACTTCCAAGAGATTAGAATTCGCTAATTAGTTATTTACTTATCGAATCTGGATGAATTAAAATTAACACTACAATTTAATTTTCTTAAAATTAGAACAATCGAATTGGTCATTTTGAGAGATATCAGATTCCTTAATGAAAATTTTATAAAATATATTAAGGGATTTTTAGATGTTATTTATGTCAACGTCTTTCTAAAATAAAAAGATTGTAATGTCCTGATCTAGACTGATCAAATAACGAAGCAGAATTTCCAAACAATTCTTTATTTTACAGCCCTATATATACAAAGAACAACTTGTTCTAATCTTGGTTAAATAAATAGTTATTTACACCTGTAGTAGGAGATACAACAGTCAAAGTCGAAGGCTTTCTTGAAACTCAGTTGGTTCTCGGACTCCGATCTCGTGGGCGTAGTCCAACAGTTTCCTGCAATTCGTTTCTTCTCTCCCCTAAAAAATATCTCCGCACTTTATTTCGGCGACAATCTCAGCCTCTTAATTTGCATTGATCATTTGAGCTCTCTTTCGGCCAATCGGGGTTCAGCCATATGCGCTCTCAGCGGCGCCAGTGGCTCGTGGGAAGGTCCATTCACAAAGAGAAACATCTAGCATCCAGATGTTTGGACACCCCTTTCTCTTTGAAGGTACTATCAATACCTCTTGGACGAGGAATTCCACATGTGGTCTTTCATTGTAGTCGCTAATAAACAGATGCGAGACCACCCAGGTGAAAAGATCCACCATCTGACTATCTGGAGGAGTTTAGTAAGTAACAGTGATGACATGGCTGGCTGTAAATGTCTTATCAGTACTGGGAAACGTGGAATGTTACAAGATGATTGGTCATCTTAATATATTGAATACTAACAGTATCAATTTTCAAATTTTGCTTATGAAATACAGAGGCAAATTTCCGTCTAGGCGGACTAGGTAGCTGCCAAGGAGTCGAGGGCAGGTCTATTTGAAAATTTAATCACATAGTTGAAAAACAAATAAATTTATAAAAAAATACAAATTATATAAATTATGAAATATTAGAAGAATATAATGACAAGTATAACTGGTCAGATTCCCATTCGTTTCATTGTGTCTTCACTTAGTTACTAGATATACTGATTCTAATATTGATTATCCTATTAAACATTGAAACCTGCTTCAATAGTATTGTGTAGGAACAAGAATGCTGGATAGTATTGCACCATAGTAAATAAATAAATATAAAACACTTTCATTAAGTTAATAAAATAAATTAAAATTAACCTAAAAATTAATCTATACTTATATATAAAGCTCAATGTGTGTGTGTGTGTTGGCGCTCTACAGAAAAGACCATTTGACCTACAGCTACCAAATTTGGTACGTGTATACCTTGGAGTCGGGAATGTGCACCTGGAGTCCCTTTTTTTGAAATTTTAGTTAGTATTTTAATTATTAATAAAAAACTAACTTTCCCGCCAAAAAATCCTTTCCTTTTCCCCACCGCCAAATGAGTAAGGCTTCAGTTTTTTTTTTTTTTCCCCAACAGCAATGAGGTTAGGGCTAACATTTTTCGGCTGATTATTTCAAACGATTCTGTTCATTTACTTAATGTTTGATGCATTTAAAATTAAACATTGTTAATGAATCGATCTTTCAAATTCATTCTGAAGTACTTTTGAATTAAAATAAAACAGATTAAAGGAAATTAAAAATTTCTAATCTACATAGCGTTCCCCCAACTGGCTTAGCAAAATTCACGCATTTGCGTTACCGTAACTGGCGTTGAAAATTCATGCATGCTCATTGTATTCTGATTGTTTACATTTGAACGGAAGCGGACTCGATTGAAATTATTTTTAGGTTAGTTGTATGCTTTTGTAATTAAATTGTATTTATGTTAGTTTAAGTTTCTCGTTTTTTAAGAATTTTTTTTATCTGTTATTTTAAACGATTCTGTTTATTTTCTTAGTGTTTGATGCATTTAAAATTAAACATTGTTAATTAATATACCTACTCAAGATGAATCTGAAAAAATTTTGTAGAAAAATTCTTGAGATATTACATAAATTAAGAAAGATATTCTTTAGTGCCCATAAGGTTTAAACGCTCAGTGACTCTGTTTTCAGTAATCATATTACAAAAAAAAATGCTTTGTTTTAGTAAAAAATATTATTATATTAATTGCAGATTAATCATTTCCACTTTAATTTAAAGCATAAATTCTACGGGAGTTAACAGAAAACTGGGGAGATACAGATTACGTTATGACCGAAGGCCTTCATAATGTTCTGGGTGTATTGAAATTTGAAGTTTTAAAATATTTTAATGAAGAAACTATTAAAGTAGGAATTACATAAAATAGTTAATTATTAAAATTTTAACGAGCATTAAGATTGGCTAACCGGCTGGTCGCCAAAGGCGGCTAGTCTAGAATAAATCATTAACATGTTGATTATGTTAAAAATATATTTAAATATGAAATTTAATTGAAACTAAGTTTATTAAAAGTGGGTCTCATAATATATATTATTTAGGGCTCCCAAACATCTGAACTACTCATAACTGATATAGATAGCCATGTTTTTAATTGAATTTATTAAAAGAAAGTTTAATCTAAACAAAACTATTTTATTATAACTAATAATAAATGTTGTAAAATGAAATTGAAAGAAATTTTGTGAATTTCCAGATGCATCTACAATGAGCTACGTGAGGGAAAGAGATTTGTCGAGAAAACGTAGATTTGATTCTTTTAGCATAAATGGAAACTTTTACTTAAGTCTAAAATTATAAACATTACATTTTGAATATCCATGCATGCTGTCTATTTTTTAATCATTATTTAACTTATGATATGCTTGTATTTTTAATATTGTTGCAAGAATTGGGATTTGGTTCTTAGATATTTACTTTACCTCTCTCAGAGTTTTTGTATTTCTTGTTGTTGATTTTGTACATAATGTGTAATTTAATATTGATGTAACTTTTTTTAAAATTTTGTTTCCCAATTTTGATTCTGTTTTCAAATTACCATTGTTAGTATGAATGCCTTATACTTTCAGGGAAGAATGTATAGGTGTGGTCAAACAATAAAAAAAATAAACATTAATTTTTCTTTTTATGGAAAAAGGAAATGATATAGAAATGCTGAGAATACTTTATAGAAACGCAGTGCACTTCATAGAAATTCACAGTAATGAATCTAAGCAATTGCGACATCTAGTAGTGTACACTATGATACACTCTTTAAATAATCAATTTAGTGCCACTTTTTAGCACATTACTTACTTTTTTCAACTATTCTTTATTTATTCAGTTACATTTTATTTACTTATATGTTTTATATATCCACTTACATTTTATTTTCGCTTATGTTTATTTCTTTCACTTTATGTTCATGTTTTATTTTATGTTAATTTTTTTTTTTTATTTTAGCAACTTAACCCTTTAAAGGGCCATTGTTTTAGGCTTGAAATTAGAATAAGAAAAGGGATTCTTTTAGCTTATTAGATAAATTTAATTTGATTAATTAATAATTAAGTAACAAATCAAGACACATCATTTTGTGAGATAAAGAACTAAAGCATCTACGTTTCTGTCTTTCTAAAAAACTTGTCAGAACTTATGCCAACCTACATAATTTCATACAAAGATGGATAAATTTGGTGGGAAGCCTACTTCCCACGGCCCTAGAAAGGGTTAATGAAAACGCGTATGTTATTATTTTTTTATTTCTTATAATTCATGGTTGCGCAGCATCCACTTTGACACAAACTATTATTTAAACAGATTAAAAATAATGAAATATATAAGAACTTGACCAATTATATTTGACAGAATGTTAATATTATCCGAATCTACAAACAATTCGTGAAATTTACCTTTTTTTACGAATTTATTTGGTAATTAGGCTAACAACTTTTTAATCGATCTACTTGCGGCCCCTTTTATCCCATAGGTCCCAAGCAGCTGCCTATTCTATGCAGTAGGAAATTACTGCCGCTGAAAAAGCAAGGCAGAATTTTAAAATTTTATAACTTTCTCTTTATTATTTAACAAAAGAAGTGCCTGGAATTTACATGTTCATGATTATGCCTCTTAAATTTTACTTGCTGATTCTATGTTACCAATAGTAAAAGTAAACTATTCATTTATTGAAAACGGCGTAGTTAAGCACGTTTGCTCTAACACGCGACGCTGATTAATCAAATAATGGAAAAGGAAATGGAATGCAACAGTTTTGATCGAAGCGTCGAAATATTTTTAATTCCTCTTTCCGTCTGGTTATTACATTTGCGTCTAAAAATAATTTTTCTACAGCTCATCTTTTTGTTAAAAAATCGCAGGCTCATATTTTCTTTAAAAGTTGATGGTTTAAAATTACACTTGATCGCCAAATTTTATATGTTCGGTAATGTGAGATACTCAGTTATTTAAAAGAAGTTTGAAAAACAAAACATTTATGCAATGTCTAACCAAGAACGAAATGTTCCTGGTCGAAAACACGGAATTAGCATGTAGAGAAGAAAATGTTGAATGTTTGCTGCGTTAATATTAACATTCATTTTTGCATTAGATGACGAAGGTTAAAAGCTCTATGAAAAAAAAATGAAACTGAAGGACAAGATAATAACTTTATGAACGTCACATAAAATGAAGAATGTACCGGTTTTGTAATCATGATGTGTTTATTTTTTTCTTTTCTCATTTTGCCTTGAACATGCGATTTGACGACAAAATGATTCAGGATCTACTAAGCTTGTTTTTCGTTAAATTATACTTACAATGCATAAAATCAATTTACATAACTCAGCAAATAATATGACGAAGAATAAGGAAATAACATTTTTTTCTTTACTTTCTAGCTTAGTTTAGTTTAGTTTAATTATATTAACGTCCTGTTTTGAAGCAAAACTAGGGGTATTTTGGGACGGACCTCGTCATTTTGAACCGCGGTCAGATGACGAGGACGACACCTGAGCTGACACCCCCCTCTCCACACCACACCACACCAGCGGGAGGACGTTTGGTCAGGACGGATTTAACGTGCAACTGGCCCCCTTATACGACGGTTCTTTGGTGGAATCGGGTCTCGAACCTGAAACCCTCCGGTTCCGAAGCCGAGACCTTACCACCAGGCCACCGCGGCCTTTTACTTTCTAGCGTATGCTGTATTAAGAAAAAATATTGTAGTGTTAGAAAAAAAATTAATCTCGAGTTTTTTTTTGGGGGGGGGGGTTTCACATTTCACTCAAGGTACACATTTTTCGTTTTAATGCCAAGCTATATCTAGATGATTAAGGCGTCGATTATATAACTTACCTTTTTTTATTTTCTCATATACGAAATATACAGAAAGTAATGTAATCGTCAAAAAATTTGAACTTTAGAATGTGATAAATCTCCATGTTTTAAACATCTTTGAGTTAAAAAAAAAATACGCATTTTTGGAAAATGTCTGTCTGTGACAAAGATAAGTCGAGAATCGTTTTGAGCTAACTGGATGAAATTTAGTATACGGTCTTTATACCAATTCTAGATTTCGATCAAATTTTGAGAAAAATCTATTAAGTCTGTCTGTCATGCTATTCAAATATAACAAACAATAACTGCAAAACGAAGAGAACTGGATGGGTCAAACTCGGTGCACTAATTTAACAGCTGTGGTGAATAGTTTATAAGCCAGTTAACAACTACGCTACCCGAGCAATTGCTTTTGTATCGTGGTCATGTTACTGAGAGGCGAACCACAAGATCCCAGGTTTTATTCTCGCTCCTCACAATTCGCCACATTGGCGACCCGGACGTGATGACACCTGTACGTTTTGAGCCCAATCCAACAAGAGGTTGAGAGTTTCTCGGTATGTACTTTCAGAAATATGTAAATATGACTCAAAAACGCTATGATTTAAATACACCAAATCTGATATCTGATTTTGGGACTACAAGTGTGGCTCTGAGTCAGATTTTTGTTTCAGGCGGCTAGGAAAAACACGTCTAAAACACAAATTCGATTTTCGGATACAATTAACCGCATGTCAGGGATTAATCGCCAAAAAACTCGCCAAGTATCACTCGATAGATTCAGTAAAAATGCTAAATTCACGCCAAAGGTTGATATCTCTTAATTATTGAACGACATTCTCTGGGATAACACCTTTATTAGGGAATAAACGAGAAAGTTTTTCAGAGACCACCCCCTCAAGTTTTATTCTAGAAAATATATAGTTTTGCCCTATCTACCACAAAAGTATTGTTTGATGTAAGCAGGAGAATTTTAGTTAAAATATACTCTCATATTATCAAACATCAGCATTCCCAGTTTTTGTCAGATTATTGAGGTTCTGCTGCTATATTTTCTGTCGTTTCATGTTGGCTGTCGCCGTGAATTCCGTTGACAAATAAAGGCCGACTTTCTGTCTCCAGAAATCTTGTTGATGCTTCCTGCAGCCGTCAGAAATGTAGAGCACTTCGAAGGTTACAACTTTATAATAAAACAAATAAATAAAAACCCCACTGAAATAAAAAGAGTGTGTCATTTCGAAATATGAAAGCTTGAATCAAGTTAAAAGAAAAGAAAGCATTCCAGGTGGAAGGGAAAAATAAAAGCAATTAAAGTATTTCACCAATCCGAATTTGCTATAAGCGTCGATTATTGATTAGTTATTATTCTGTTCTAACGTACAAGAAAATCAATCATCTCAGCATTAATCAAAGCGGGATTTACATATAGCATATTAATTAGGTTTCGGGATTTTGTAACATTGAATAATTTCTTATGATTTCTTAGTTGCTGTTTTGCAGAGGAAAGGCATAACCCAAAATTTCCGCAATTGGAGAAGAATTCAAGATTTATTGTTGTTATTGTTTCTTATGGCACTTGCCACGGACAAGCCCGCTGTTACGAAGACAGCGATTTTAAGCCGGTGGGGGGGGCGCCTCTTGTTTTTTCAGTATCGCCAACTAGGGCCAAGAGTTCGACTTTGCTACTCACGCATCACTCATTCGCTTGCACAACCCCTTTTTACAGGAGGGCACATTCACCTATCTCACAGATAGAACAACGGAAGAACAACCATGCCCAAACCGGGACTCGAACCCCAGGACGCCCAAATCACGGGGAAGAATTCAATATTTATATAGAGTATAATCAACAGCAGAATTTCCAGTGTTACACTATTAATACTTTCTCGTATACGTAGTGTAGAGAAAGTATAGTAATCGTTAAAAAATTCGAACTCGAAATTTTAACAAATCTGCATTTTTTATATACCCCTGAGTTCAAAAACGCATTTTTTGAAAATGTCCGTCTATCTGTCTATCTTTTTGTGACAAAGGTAACTCATAAACGCTTTGAGCTAGACGGTAGAAATTTGGTATATGGTCTTTATAAGAAACTTGCAAATTTCTGTGAAATTTTGTGTCAACTCTATTCAAAGGAGGTCTGTCTGTTCAAATATAAGTTAACACAATAACTACAAAATGTAGAGATCTAAATAACTATTATTCAATTCACTTTTTTAAGATCTATAATATTAAATTTTAACATGTGAAACTTTAATCAAAATCGAAATAAGGGTTGACTGTCTGTCGGTCTGTATTTTCAGAAACATATAAACACGAAAATTCAAAAACACAATGACTTGAATATATCAAATTTGGTATGGGATTTTGTAAATGCAAGTGTGGATTTGTGTTAAATTTATGTTTCAATCGGTAAAGAAAAATGTGTCTATACATAAATTCGATTTTTGGATACTATCAGCGCATGTCAGGGATTAAGCGCCAAATAAATTCGCTAAGGATGACAAATTCAGTATTAATCGCCAAATAAATTCGCCAAGGATGACAAATTCAGTAAAAATGCTGAATGCAAGCCAAAAATTAATATTTCGTAACTACTGTAGTGGCACATAAGGCGTTTTCTGGCATGACAAGTTTATTCGAGAATATGCGAGAAAGTTTTATGGATATCACACACGCTTTTTCTCATCGAAACCGTAAGGGTGAGAAAACGGAACGCTGATATGTGTTACATAAACTTTTAACATAATTTTTATTAACATTATTTTAGTGATGACATATTTTTTAATTTTAAATAAAAAAAGTTTAAAATGTAATAATGTTCTTTCATTTTTAAGTATACATTTTATTGTACATCATATCTTTTTAAAGATTTTTCAACAATTTTCCTTCAGATTCCTAGAGTCACTACAACGTTTGGAAAATCAATTCAGTTGTTCTAAATGTACATCCCTTATATTCTGAGGAATGTTATTATCGTCATTGTTTACTGATTTTTGCCATATTTTGAGTTTAATAGAGTGAGACGCGTCAACTAAATTGCACGTTCGTTCTTTTTGTATAAGTTCGTATTATATAACCATACAGACCCTCGGGGGGGGGGCACCTCGGAATAAAGCCGCGGTCCAACGGCCGGATGATCTTCACAGATGTGGTCATAAAACTGTCACCCTTCCTTCGTGGTTTCACCCCCGCCTGTGGCAGCGGACCCACGACCAGAGAAATCTTCAGACGGCACGCATTCCCCTTTCGACAGCTCAAAACCCTCAGTTTCTTTGACTCCCTTCCCCCCCCCCATAGCCCAAACAAATTTTCCGGTTCTTTGATGTTTATCCATCTACCGACATTTTGCGGGAAGCTACAGGCGTACCACGGGCGACGGGGGAGTGTGGTCCCCCAGTGGGTTGGATGTCAGATTTATGACCAAATCCGTGAGGTGGCAGGTCGTTGGACCGCCGCTTGAGGATGAGATGCTTCCGCCATGGTGGTTGGATCTCGCCACCCTGGAGGGTACACTAATAGGTGGGGGATCTGGCTCCTCCCATCGATGACGGGACGTACTTCCTTCGGGGAGGGTTGTACCGTGGCCGGTGACGGCCCTTAGGACTCAACCACAGTTCCCGCCAATTGCTGTTGCGGCGGTCCGGTCATTCAGTTTTATGGCTTAAATCCGTGTGCCTTAGGGCGGGTCGGAGAGTTAGATGGTTGACTTATATAACCATACAGGCGTTTACTGCTCGGAAATCTACATGATTATAGGCTGATTTTAGGCCCATTTTGGAATCGCGTCATACACACCAATCCAATTGGCTACTTAACCAAAGAAACAATTCTGTACATGAGATTAAATACTTCAAAAAAGAAGATAGTGTCCAATTTAACTACTTGGCGAATATTGGATATAATCCTTCATCCGCTTGAAAACACGTAAAATCAGTCCATTTTAAATCAGATGCACACTTCCAATTTTTCTTGTTGATAATTGCTTACCAAGACAAAGCTCTGCTATCGCAAATATGTTATCAGAAGCAGTGTGCATTACTTAATAGCTATCGATATACTTCCGATTGCACTGAGTTACTATTATATCAGAGTGATACTCCATGTGAAGTATGGCTGTCGCAACTACTTGTACTAAAACATGCGTGTATCCGGTTCTTCCATTTCGTTCTGGTTTCTGTGGAACGTCTCTAGGTACTTGTCCTATACTGCAGCGTCGTGGGTTTAGTTTAGTTTAGTTATATTAACGTCCCGTTGTAAAGCAACACTAAGGCTATTTTGGTACGGACCTCGTCATTTTGAACGCGGTCAGATGACGAGGACGACACCTGAGCTGGCACCCCCTTCTCCGCGCAGCACCACACCAGCGGGAGGACGTTTGGCATGACGGATTTAACGTGCAACAGGGCCTCTTACACGACGGTTCTTCGGTGGAATCGGGTCTCGAACCTGAAACCCTACGGTTCACAAGCCGAGACCTTACCACCAGGCCACCGCGGCCCAGCAGCGTTGTGGGAGAAAGGTTTTGCTATCAAATATATTTTACGCTGCCTTTCCAAATACCAGACAAATCATTAGTGATAAAAAATAGAACTGAGTTTTTATTTTATTATTTTTATTGTTGATTCCGGAACTTTCCTGTGTGTTTGATAATTCAGTGGCTGGTCTAAGTGGATTTTTCTCAAAATCTTAAATGCTGTCTAATGCCGTTTTTACTTAGGCTAATAATTCTAAATCATCATTTGTCAAAGCTGAAGAATCCTTCAAAGTAAGGAAACAAAGGAAGGAACAAATAATCATTTTAAGTAAATAAGTAAACACAAACAAATAAATAAATGATAAAAATAATTGAGAAATATTTAAAGAATCATGAATTTGATAAATATGAGTTCTATCTAGAATTATCTACGTAAACTCTGTAACTCTAATGTCAGTTTTCTCCAGCAGATAATTATCACGGTTTAATATCATTTGAGTCAGCTATTTGAGTAAGATTAGGACTAATATTTTAACTAATATTTGAGGCTAATTGGAAAAATGTTCGAAAAAAGGAAGCTTTGATATTGTTTCTGGGTACAAGCATTAGCGGATGATTCCTATTTCCTACTTATATTCGCGCGGGCGTCCTGGCATAGGGGTAGCGCCGTCTTCCCCGTGACATGGGTGTCCTGGGTTGGAGTCCCGGCTCTGGCAATGTTGTTCTTCATCTGTTCTATCTGTGAGATGTATGAATGTGCCCCCCTGTAAAAAGTGGTTGTGCAAGCGAATGTGATGCGTAAGTAGCTAAGACATACTCTTGGCCCTAGTTGGCGCTACTAAAAGAAGAGACGCTCCCTTGGCTTAAAATCGATGATTTTGTCAACGAGCTTGTCCATGGCAAGTGCCATTATAAACAACAACTTATATTCACATTTACAATAATGCCACATTCAAGAATTTTTATTTAAACAAGACACAGTTGGTTTTAATTAAATTAAAGAAATTACGAGTAATTAAAGAAAAAGATTAGGAAATCTAAATAATTATTTAAAGATAAAAAAAAGGGCGAGAAATTTCTAATCTATTTTTATTAATGAATTATATAATATGCTTCTTATTGTGAAGCGTTTATTAAAGTAACCCATGACTAAGGCTGATACTTTTGGTTCATGAATCAATAATGATTCCAATTTTTATCTGCTAGAGGAAAGACGTGCATCGATGCTGTACATGCTGCACTTGTCATGTCGATCTCTTGTTGTTATTTAATTCGCTAATCCTCCATTTATCTCTCACAACTACTGACTATGTAATCTCATTGCAAAGTCATTACTCCATTCACCTGTTATGTTTGGAGGTTAAAAACCTTCAATTCAAGCACTCCGTGACACTCCCCTCAAATCGACAAATTGACCAAATGCAATCATAAAACTGCAATTCTAATTTCAATTAGAATTAGTTTGTTTGAGTAGCATACTAAGATATTTATTGCAGGGATCATTCATTGCTTTGAGCTTGTGGTGAAAGCTTATAATCCAGCTAACAGCTAATTTACCCGAGCAATTGCTTTTGTATCGTGGTCATGTTACTGGGCTGCGAGCCACAAGGTCCCAGGTTCTATCCTCGCTCATCCCAAACTGCCACAAGCTATTTATGTAGGATAAATTGGGGCTGTAAATTATGTACATATATGACGAACATATATACATATGCATGAACGAGCTCATCATATTTAAAAATTAGGGCACATAGAAAATATAGTGATTGTGCATCCGTTGAGCATGTGCCGGTTAGTCTTTACTCAGAATCACTCTGCAAATTAAACATTCAGTTACATTGTTTCCAAAGTACTTAAAATAATCCTGAAATTCTTTCGTCCACTGTCACCACCCTCATAAGATTAGTTGACTGCCAATGTTCACCTTCAAGGACAAACAACATCTAGAAAACACCGAGGAAAGCGGCTAACATTCTTATTTGTTATTACTGAATGAATACTTTATGTTTATTATTACTTATGTGCCAAATTCAGTTGATATTTCGCATGCTCAGTTTTCGCGAGTTAGATGTATAAAGTTGATATATACAGAATTTTTACTTTCTCTTATACAAATCATCCAAAAATTCGAATTCGGGATTTTGACGAATCGCCACCCCTTGAGTTCGAAAAAAGGCATTTTTGGCATTACGTCTGTCAGTCCGTGAACACGATAACTTAAAAATACTTTGAGCTAGACGACTGAATTTCTTTTAAAGAATTAAGACGAAATTTGTAAATTTTTATCACATTACGAATGAAATTCGTTCACAGGAAATCTGTATGTTTGGCTGTTCGAGAACAAATGAACTCGATAACTACAAAGCGCAAAGAGCTAGGAGGATGAAATTTGGTACATATATTAAGCATTTAAAATATAGATATTTTTTTTAACTGGAACCAAATCCGTCAAGCAATTGACCGTCATCAGTCTTCGCAAGAATGTAAATGCAATTGCACATAAAGGCAATGACTTAATAAAATTCGGTATGTTATCTTGTGACTATAATTGTAGTTTCGTGGCATATATGTATGTGTGTGTGTGTGTGTGTGTAATGATATTTCTTAATCTAATTTAAATCCTAATTAATTTACAAATTTTATCTTAATTTAACCCAAATTAACTTAATGCTACACTATTCACTTGTTTCCTGATCCAATTCCACTTTTTTTTTTAATTAATTCTACATAAGCTCTGTAAAACTGCTGAAATCGGCAATTTCCCACATTCAGATTGAAGGGCTAAAAATCCTTAATGCTCTGCTACGTTCTTTTAAAGATACTTAAATTCCCTTACCTAAATCGACAAGTGTCAAAGAAATCCCTTTCAGAATCTCATAGTATGAAACCACTGAGGGAAAATATATCGCAACCTTTTCTTTTCTTTTTTTTATTTATTTTTTATTTATTTATTTTATTTTATTTATTTATTTATTTTGCTTTATGCCTTGCTGTAGATTGACTTATATCATCGCTTCTTTCTTGTATGTAATTTATGCCTCTCGGGATGGGATAAAGCGAGGTTTTAAAAATTCAAAAGTGTCCCAAACCAAGTCTGATTCTGGTATGCATCGGCCTACAGATTGGAATCAGCAATATTTTTTTTATTATTTGGATAATCTATATAATCATTTTTTGGTTTTATAAATTCCCTTTGCTTCTTAAAATTCAACTTTTCTAGAAAAATTCTAAATTTAATGTGTGGTATTTTAATTTGTTCCCTCTGTTCCTTTCTTTATAATCAAATATCAGCTGTTCTCATTTACGTTGTTAATCGAGCATTTATTATAAAATTCAGATTTTTAGTGAAGTTCATTTTAGCAAAACTTGATTGTAGTTGTATTAACCGCACTGATTCTTACAATGTATTCGGCTCTCTAGAAATTTTGATTTTCTGTTTTCCTTTTCGAATTTGTTGTATGTTCCTTTCCCTTACCTTCTTTTGATGGGCTCTCCTTTCATAAGAGCCCGCTTCTTCTCAATGTTTCCATCGAAATCCCGAACACGTTCGCTCCAATTGGATTAACCGCCTTCGGCAAAGTACAGTAACAACAAAGAGTGCCGGAACGAAGAAAACTAGAACCAAGACGAACTGCAGAATACACTGCAGCAACCGCGTTCCTTTGAATCGAACAAAGAATCAACGCGCCACACTTTCAGAACTTGTATCACATAACTTCCGGGGTAATTACTTTATTTTTTCATCAGTAGGCGTAAGCGATGATTAAGAACAATTTTTGCAGAAGACAACATAAAAGCCAGCAGTCCTGTCGGCCTGAAAAGTGGACAAATCCCATCATTCTTTTCTCTTTGAAATTGAGTTCCTCATCCATTCCATTCATAAGCATTTCATTCGATCTTTTCCGCAATTACGGCTAAATGGTTTTTGTGATACTTAACTGTCACTTTCGCCCTCGACCGGTTAAATAGCTAAGAAGTGGCAGTTAACGACTGCAAAGAAATGGGCCCAGTTTTAAAGTGTGACGCTCGAAAAGAAAATTGAAATTCCAATTCTATTGTTGTTAATCA
Source organism: Argiope bruennichi (assembly GCF_947563725.1). NCBI lineage: Eukaryota > Metazoa > Arthropoda > Arachnida > Araneae > Araneidae > Argiope > Argiope bruennichi. Next base: position 116,012,944 of record NC_079154.1, read on the forward strand.
TCATCTCACAACAAATATTTGACAACAAAGAGGTCGATTTGCCTTTTCTCGCTTTGCTTGATTTACCTTGGAACTCGTTATGTAATTTCGCTTAAAAAGGTCGTGCTCTCTCCTAATGGATAATTTATTGAAATCTGGGATGCAAGATTGGCGTGTAGCCTTAATATTTGTGATCAAGCATGATAGCGCTACGAATTATAATTAATAATTCCAGTAAGCCTTTGGAATGAAATAGCACGGGGTAGATAGTAATACTAGTTTTGATTTTATCATAAACATAACGAGGTTAGTTATTTGGGAAATTATTTAGAAAAAAATTGGAACTATTACTTCACAGTTTGTGACTTTGGATCAATTCGCTAATTGTGTTCTTTGTAATTTATTCTATTTCTAATATAAATGGCAAAATTTTAAGGGAAAGAGAAGTATAGTGTGTTTTAGAAGTAAGAAACATATTTAAAATTAATAATTTGTTAATATTGCATCAGAAGTATAATAACCAACTTTCAATTATTGCAAAAACCTGCAAAAATAATTGAAATAAAATGCTTCAAAATAAATAAATCTTAAGAAACTTCGTTTTAAATAATGTCCATATATTTAGTAAATGTTTAGAATTCATATATCTTGTTCTGCTTTTATAATTCTCAGCTATTAATCAGTTTTTAAAAATCATTAGATCATTCTAATGTCCTCTTTGTAAGACTTACTGAATGTGAATTGTTTAACCACAGAATATGTTTTTCCTAAAATCTTTTCCCAACTAAATCGTTTTTGAAAGTCCTTCCCATAAGAAAAAAGATGGGAAGGGGACCAAATAATAATTTCAATCCGGGTTTGTCTACGTATTTTGCAGGAAGGACAGGACTTCAACGGAAAGCAATACATTCAAATTTGAGACTGTTTCAGGTTGTCTGATCACTGTATTATTGATATTAATGGTAGCTCAAAACAACTCAAAGAATCTAAAAATTATAGTGTGAATCCATCATCATCCACTGAACATAAGGCAAAATTCGATAATGAATTTTTAGCATCTAATTTAAAAAAAACAAATCCATTTAATTTAATTTTAATTTTGATACTGTCCTTGACGATCAGATATTCACTCGCCATATTAATAATATTAATTTTATATTAATAATAATATACGAGTATAATCATGCCAATCAATTTAATGAACTTATCATACTGTCCTCAACGATCAGATATTCACTCGCCATATTAATAATATTAATTTTATATTAATAATATACGAGTATAATCATGCCAATCAGTTTGATGAACTTATCATACTGTCTTTGACGATCAGATATTCACTCGCCATATTAATAATATTAATTTTAATTAATAATATACGTGTATAATCATGCCAATCAGTTTGATGAACTTATCATACTGTCTTTGACGATCAGATATTCACTCGCCATATTAATAATATTAATTTTATATTAATAATAATATACGAGTATAATCATGCCAATCAATTTAATGAACTTATCATACTGTCCTCAACGATCAGATATTCACTCGCCATATTAATAATATTAATTTTAATTAATAATATACGTGTATAATCATGCCAATCAGTTTGATGAACTTATCATACTGTCTTTGACGATCAGATATTCACTCGCCATATTAATAATATTAATTTTAATTAATAATATACGTGTATAATCATGCCAATCAGTTTGATGAACTTATCATACTGTCTTTGACGATCAGATATTCACTCGCCATATTAATAATATTAATTTTATATTAATAATATACGAGTATAATCATGCCAATCAGTTTGATGAACTTATCATACTGTCTTTGACGATCAGATATTCACTCGCCATATTAATAATATTAATTTTAATTAATAATATACGTGTATAATCATGCCAATCAGTTTGATGAACTTATCATACTGTCTTTGACGATCAGATATTCACTCGCCATATTAATAATATTAATTTTATATTAATAATAATATACGAGTATAATCATGCCAATCAATTTAATGAACTTATCATACTGTCCTCAACGATCAGATATTCAATCGCCATATTAATAATATTAATTTTATATTAATAATATACGTGTATAATCATGCCAATCAATTTAATGAACTTATACTGTCTTTGACGATCAGATATTCACTCGCCATATTAATAATATTAATTTTATATTAATAATAATATACGTGTATAATCATGCCAATCAATTTAATGAACTTATCATACTGTCTTTGACGATCAGATATTCACTCGCCATATTAATAATATTAATTTTATATCATACGAGTACAAACATTCAATCAATTTGATGAACTTATAGTACAAAAAAAGTACTCTTCAAATTATATCCTTACTATAAACGCACAATATTCCAATTAGTCATCCAAAGTGATGAAACGGTCAAATTATTGAGGCTTGAGAATCTATTAAATTCATATTTTGAGATATCTCTGGAAAATGGAGGGAACTGGGGAGCAGGCGACATTGATGGCGCATCTATGGGTGATAGTTTATGTCTAGATGTGTCATAAATTTTGTGAAATTGATGAAATTTTTGCAAAATCGAAAAAATGAGTCATCTAAAATTTTCAAAATTTGTGCAATGGTTGTAGCTGGGAAACACTGCCGATTTTTTCCCCACAATGAATAGAAAGTGGAATATTTTTTCCCCATTTCTTTTGAAAATGTAAAAGCAATGATAGGGGAAGATTAAGTTGGAAATACATGAAAGTAATCATATTTTAATTAAAATTGCTTAATATGTTAATTTAGTTTTTACATAACATTAATACATTTTAATGAATGAAATTATATATTTAAAACAATTGCTGTTTAATTTCATGAATGTGTTTTCTATGAGTTGAACGAGAATAAAAACACATTCGATATCATTCAAGAGTGTAGCTTATTTCCAACGTCCTCACAGCTTAAACTCGCAGCGACATCCACGAGCGGGTTACGGGTTCATTTAAATTTTCAAATGATTGCTCCTAATTTTCCTCCCACTTAATCAACTGACCTGATTTGCATCGCGTACTCCTCAAACATAATTTGTAAATACGAACTCGTTGGGCGTGATTTGAGCTCATTCTTTTCCGGATTCATGAGTGGAATGCGACTCTAGGTAGTAGTGGGAATATAATTTGTTTCAATATCGAACACTTTTCCATATTTTGTAGAGAGATTTTGATAGCTTTTGGTATGTCATATATCACTGACTCTCAGATCTGCCCGGGTAAAAACTGAATGACCGGACCGCCGCTACAGCAACACTTCTTCGTCTTGTATACAATCAACCATCAAGCCACTACTGAAAGTACCAGTATCAACAGGATGCTACAGCAACACTAGCGGTGTACTGTGGTTGAATCCTAAGGGCCATCACCGGCCACGGTTCAACTCTTCCCTATAGAAATACGTCCCGTCCACGATGGGAGGAGCCTTTCCATGTATCCTCCAATGTGGCGAAAACCAATCACTATGCCAGAAGCTTATCATCCTCCATTACGAGGTGCTCCCTGGGGAGTTGATAGCTTTTGGTAAGCCCATGGAATACGAACCAAGATTCTTGAGAGAACATTGTTTCAACGTTTGCCATCATTCCTTCTTTCCACATGTGCTTAACCCTTCAGTACATCGTGCAGCCATTTGACTATATGCTTTTATTTCCATTTATAAACTTCACATGACACAATGAATGTTTGGAAATCCTTTTTCAAATGCCTTTTGAGGAAAATTTGTAGAAATGATCGATAGGTTATAATAGCGCTACTAGAATTAAATTTAAATTTTAAACTTGGAAAAAAATCAGAATGGCTGTTATATGAATAGTTCTGCGATTAAAAATATAATCCAAATACTTTTTTTGCTTCGTAAAAAAATACTGGTAAAAAAAAGACTTTTATTTTTAATGCACGATTATTATAATGTAATTTGTGTCACTGGCATATTATTTAACTTATAATGTAGCCATTTGACATATTTTAATTTTTTTTTTAAAAATTTCGCAAAATAAAATACTTAAAAAAATCTTTAAGTAATTTTCTTGAATTATTTCCATCTATTCAAAACACGCATATATTTTTTGCAAAAAATAAATAAATAAAAAGTAATGCATTGTAGGGTTAAGATCCACTCTGCATTAACCAGTAAAAGAAATAGGACAAAAACTTGTTTTTTTTTTTTAAATCAAACACAATTATTAGATTTCGCCGATTTTTAATATTAATTATATTTGAAATTAGAGAAAGGTTCATTCAGCGCTCGAGCAGTATTGCTTTCGCCACAACATACATAACAGGCGAAAAGCGTAACGGATCTAGAATTTTCTCTGACCTCGATGTCTCATGAATGAATATCGATTTCACGATCGACTCGATTGTTTAAAAAAAACTATCATATATGTAGGTGTGGCGTATATTTAATTAAAAAATAAGAAGAAATAATATCCCCCCTCGAACCCTTCTCTCCTATTCTTTAAAAAAAATGTTATTCCTTCCTTTTCCATAAATATTAGCTAGCTGTTATTCCCTTCCTCTCCCATGAATATTAGATAGTTGTTATAGTTGTTATCCCCCTCCTCTCCCATAAACATTAGATAGCTGTTATCCTCCTCCTCTCCCATAAATATTAAACAAACGTTATCCCCTTCCTCTCCCATGAATATTAGTTGTTATCCCCCTCCTCTCCTATAAATATTAGATAGCTGTTATCCTCCTCCTCTCCCATAAATATTAAATAGCCGTTATCCTCTTCCTCTCCCATGAATATTAGATAGCTGTTATCTTCCTCCTCTCCCATAAATATTAGACAGACTTTATCCCTTTCCTCTCCCATGAATATTAGATATTATCCCCCCTCCTCTCCCATGAATATTAGATAGTTGTTATCCCCCTCCTCTCCTATAAATATTAGATAGTTGTTATCCTCCTCCTCTCCCATAAATATTAAACAGACGTTATCCCCTTCCTGTCCCCTGAATATTAGATAGTTGTTAACCTCCTCCTCTCCCATAAATATTAGATTGTTGTTATCCTTCTCCTCTCCCATGAATATTAGATAGTTGTTATCCCCCTCCTCTCCCATCAATATTAGATTGCTGTTATCCTCCTCCAGTCCCATAAATATTAAACAGATGTTATCCCCTTCTTCTCCCATGAATATTAGATAGTTGTTATCTCCCTCCTCCCCATCAATATTAGATTGCTGTTATCCTCCTCCTCTCCCATAAATATTAAACAGACGTTATCCCCTTCCTCTCCCATGAATATTAGATAGCTGTTATCTTCCTCCTCTCCCATAAATATTAGACAGACTTTATCCCTTTCCTCTCCCATGAATATTAGATATTATCCCCCCTCCTCTCCAATAAATATTAGATAGCTGTTATCCCCCTCCTCTCCAATAAATATTAGATAGCTCCCCCCCCCGAGTTGAGGTCATGGGACAAGGCTATGAATGTTATGGCAGCTCAGATTTTTATTTTCAGAATTCTGCTCATGAGAATGTGTATTACGGATCTATATTTTAGATGTTAAATTAGTGTACCAAATTTTATCCATCTAGCTCTTTACATTTTGTAGTTATCTTGTTCATTTCCACTCTATCAGACGGACATGCAGCGGTGGCCTGGTGGTAAAGTTTCGTTTACAGAATCGGCGTGTTTTCACCGAAGAACCATCGTGTAAGCGGGTCTGGTGCACGTTAAATCCGTCGGGACCACATGCCTTCTCGCTGGTGTGGTGTGGATGTTTGGAGAAGGAGGTGCCAGCTCAGGTGTTATCAAAATTTGTTTCAAAGATTACATAACAAATTTCAACCAACAAATTCAAAGCGTTTTTGACTTATCGTGTTCCCCGAACAGACAGACATAATATCAAAGATGTGTACTTCGGGATCAGAAAAAGACAGAAATGGGGTAAATTTTCAAATTCTTGAGTTCTGGTTTTTTAATATTTACAATACTTTCTTTTTGTTATACTTCGTATATTAGAAAGTAAACGAGTGAGATTCAAACTTCCTTCTGAACAGTATTACATGACATTGTTTTAAATCTCAATCGGTTTTTATGATTGGATACATTCTGTGAGTACCATATCACGCAATTTTCAGCTTAAAAACATCGAATGTTTTGAAACATTCTAATACAAAATACAAAGTTTCTTGAAATTAAGCAATTGAAACATTATTTTATCTATAGAGTTATAATCTAAAAATTGCAGAAATTAATTAGCTGCTTAATGGAACATTTTTGTTTTCGGGTTGAAAGCATTAAAGCACAAATGAAAAAAAGGAATGAAAACAACAAACGATTTCTTTTTTATTCATCTCTGCCAAATTTCAACAACAAACTTTTTTTCGAATTGTACCAGTGCCAAATTAAACATTTTCGAAGAAAGAACACGCAGAAGTATAAAAATATTACTGTCTGGCATCTTTTAACAAATAAATTTATGAACTCATGCATTCCTAAGTATTTGTAGAAGCCAAAAAATGGAATTTTAGTTTTATATTGCTTCAGCGTAAATTTCATCATTGTTCAATGTCCTCCTTGTGAATCAAAAATATAAACTTCTCTCTCTTTCTTTCTCTTTTCTGTATTAGCAAATATGACTTATTGTTCATTTTATCAGGTTTTGGCACATGAGCAGGGAATCTTCAAAAACAAAGTGATGATGGTTATTTATAGAGTGTCCATGAAGTTTATTTGCAAATTTAATGATTTTTAGCTTAGTAAATTACGTTGCAGGAAGATCTGTAAAAACACTATAATGCTTTATGTGCGAATCTAGTTTTTCTTTCTTTTCTTTAGAAATTACATTTTTAAAAATAAAGTAAAGTAAATAAAAATTTAATTTAAAAAAATTATTCATAATATTTAAAAAATACATTTTTTAATGCTCTAATGTAGGAGTTCTTTTTTTTTTTTTTTATCTTTGATGTATAAATTTTCATTATAAGTCCTAATTGCCATCTGCTATTAATTGTTCTCTTACTTTGTCAACATCATTAATTTAGTCACGATAGCCATTTCTGGTCGCATCTTATAATAACAAAAGAAAACACTGTTTTAAATTATACTTGCGCAATCAACATTCAACTTTCTGACTGATAAACTATGCTTTCAAAGTGGCGAAATTAAATTGTTGAAGTTGAGAATTGGACAATTGTAGAAAATGACGCGATTAAATCTTTGATGAAACATGAAATCAGTCTGAATTTCTTTGCAACAAAGGAATTTATTATTGAAAATTTTTCAGAAAGTTATCTTTTTAAAAAAATCACCAAAAATTCAGGAAAAATTTACAACAAAACTAAATTGATATAATTTTTTTAAAAACTATTTTTTATATTTTAAAATATAGTAAAGTGTCTTTTCATGCAACAATATCTTTGGGTGTTATCATGGAAAATCGTCAAAATTTCATTTAATTTTTAATTAATTAAAATTTCAAAAAAAATCGCTCGAAAGTGCACATTTCCACACTTCAAAATATACCCGTGACAAATTTAATAGTTCCAAATTGAATGGTATAACCAGCAGTGCGCCAATCAACGTATGCACATTGTTCTTTATTATTGGTAGAGAAAAAGAAATCATGAAAAAGATTTCATGATTTTCACAGTTTATTTTACTCACTTTTTTTTATTTAGCATTGTAAGATCTTTGTTATCAGAGTTCTTTCCATCAATCATTGCTTATAAGTATGGTTTCAGGAAAATTAACAACTGCAAATAAGCTTTGTTTTACCATTCTCATCTTTTTAACCGTATTTCACAGCTAAAGAGTTACTTTCTACTCGATTCTTCCTCCCTTCTTAAAAGTCGGTAAGTGGGCTGGCTTCAAGGGAAGAAAGTTTTAGTGGTTTCTATTTTTTTTTTTTTTCTTTCTTTTTTTCTTTCTTCTCTGTTGATTATCCATTGTAGAAAATGAGCTGCAGTATAAACAGAAACTTTCTATTTTCCCGCCTGAAGTAAACTTACACAAGACAAGTTTTCCATTTCTGCACACTTTTATTTTTGAAGGCCATCCTCACGTGCAAAACGCTCGTTTATCCGAAACCGCTGACAGAAAAGGTTAACCAGTTCCACGATGCTTTTCACTTTAAGGTGTGTGTAATGCTTACTTTCCTTTTTAACCAGATTTCATAAAAATGAACGGGTTACAGAATGTCCAGCTTGAAGGAGAACAAGAAAAATACACCTGCTTTTGCTTTTCATGATGTGATGAAGAAAAGAAAGTTTTGATTTGATTCGGAATAGCATTCATTTTTTAAAAAATGAGCGGGTTATAGAATATCAACTTGAAGGAGAACAGGAAAAATACACCTGCTTTTGTTTTTTATAATTTTATGAAGAAAAGAAAGTCCTGATTTGATTCGGAATAGCATTCATTTTTTAAAAAATGAGCGGGTTGTAGAATATCAACTTGAAGGAGAACAGGAAAAATACACCAGCTTTTGCTTTTCGTGATGTTATGAAGAAAAGAAAGTTTTGATTTGATTCGGAATAGCATTCATTTTTTAAAAAATGGACAGGTTGTAGAATATCAACTTGAAGGAGAACAGGAAAAATACACCTGCTTTTGCTTTTCATGATGTTATGAAGAAAAGAAAGTCCTGATTTGATTCGGAATAGCATTCATTTTTTAAAAAATGAGCGGGTTGTAGAATATCAGCTTTAAGAAGAATAAGAAAAATATACCAGCTTTACTTTTCGTACCGTTATGAAGACAAACAAGGTTTTGATTTGATTTGAAATAGCGTTCATGACTTTCAGGATTGGTGCAAATTAGTTAGGTAAACAAAATGGTTTATTATTATAACCAAACTTGAGAGTAATAATATAGTTCAGTTTCATCACTGATTTTCTGTGTTGTTCGCTATTCTTAAAAATGACCCTCAGCCAATCAATTTCTGGCAAATAAGGCTGGGTGATACTCTATGAGCCTGATACTTGTAGAAAATATGCAAAAGCATCAGGTACTGAAAACTAATCAGGTATTCGGTATCAATGTTTGAACTCGATTGATAATCTCAATTTCACTCATTTTCCAAAAAGTAATATTATATTAATCTGATATAAAGTATTAGATGGTTTGTCGCCAGTTTAATTCACCACCCTGCATTGGCGCTGCTATGAAAATATGTAATTTTAAACTACAAATATCTCATATCCATTCATTGCTATCTTTTATTCCATGAGACGGTGCTCATTCCACTGAAGAATATCGACTTTCTCATATACTAATTATACCAATCAGGCCATTAATCTATTCACCTGTTATGTCCGGAGGTTAAGAACCGTGAGTTCCAGAGCTCCATGACGCTCCTCTCAAATCGGCAATATATCAGAGAATATTTTCCTTTCCTCTTCTTACCCATTCATCAATTAATATAAAAAGCAAGGCCACGGGCACATCGTCATCAATACCTTTTCCGAAGAAGTGAAATTCCAATATAGAACCCTATTCATACCAGTCTACTGAGAGCTAACTGATACCCACCGAATACCTGGTTTCATTCCGAAGAGAAAAAACCCAATTACAGCTATATCATGAATAATCGAGTATCATTATCAACCTGTATTTGATGCAATTCATTTGAGCTACATAAATTTCATCATTAGGTTGCACTATAACATCAGAAAGAAAGACGATGATTCCTAGTGGCAAAATTCACATTACCCTTTTCTATTGGTTAAAAGACAATAGATTAACCTCTTAAATGCATTGCTTTTCTTCTTATATAATTAGATTACTCCTTCTTAATGTCTTACTGATATTTGTCTGATATTTGTCTTACTGATTCTATAAAGAATATTTGTGGAATAGAATATTTGAGGTCAATGTGTAATTTTTGTATCGAATTTTTGCATCTTTAAGTGTTTGAATTCGAAGATGCAGCTAATAAGTCTAAAAATCGATATTTCGCGACAATTAAGAGGTTAAAGTGATGACTCCATCAAATATCCGAGATGGCATAGTCTCGGTACCGCGGCTGGAAGATTGGGGCTAGATTCATCTAGGATTCACCATGTTCTAGGACTTGGTACTATTAAATCTTTCGGGATTAGTCATCTTCTTGTTGATGCGGAGTTTGTAGTGAAAGCTTATAAGCCAGTTAACAGCTACGCTACCCGAGCAATTGCTTTTGTATTGTGGTCATGTTACTGGGCTGTGAACCACAAGGTCCCAGGTTCTATCCTAGCTCCTAACAATCTTCCACATTGATGACCTCGGACGATGAACCTTCGTACAGCTGTTGTGGCGCCATCTACCCACAGCAAACGAAAGGCGTCAGATTCACTTCACGCAGCAACGCAAAGTCGTCAGACTCACTTGACGCAGAAACACAAAGTCGTCAGACTCACTTGAGGCAGCAACAGCAACCATTCACCCACATACGCTCGCCGTAACGCTTGGCGCTACTCAAATGGGTACAGGCCCATTAGACAACAGCTAAATACATCACCACTCAACAGCCATATCGTTCGACTCACTGGAGGGAGAGTCTGTAGTGAAAGCTTATAAGCCAGTTAACAGCTACGCTACACGAGCAATTGCTTTTGTATTGTGGTCATGTTACTGGGCTGAGAACCACAAGGTCCCAGGTTCTACAAGTTTAAGTATGAAGGAAGGATGCTTTTACAAATATAGTTCTCATCATCTGACGAGGACTCTACACAATCTTGAAACAGCACTCACGCAACTATGTATACATTCCGTTTTCAAGTTCATTTAATTTACCATTGAAGCACAATTTGTACTAAAAAAGGTAGCTCATGGCTATATTTCGGACAATTTTTGCACATTCTTCGCGTAACATGAAAATAAGTGGTTGAAGTATGTAAAACACGAAAATGCGTGCAATTATTTAACCCGAATCTGGCAATGAACGCAGTGGAGTAGGAGAACATCATTAATCAAAGTTAACTCGTTCACATTATGACAGATTGCGAGCTTTCGTTCGTGATGGATGTGAGTAAATAACAACCTGTTAAGAACCGCCAGCAATGCCGAGAACGGAATGATAATGAATGGAGCTTAAATAATTATGTGACTTGAAAAGAGAAGAATGTTCGGGATAGTTCTTTCTTTAAACGAAAATCATTAAAAATCAATCGAAGTCATTAATTACAAAGGTTTATTAAGTCTTTAATTTGCTATTAATTATGCCGTAACCAAAGTATTGCGCATGCACTTCAGCCTTATAAAACCTTGTATGTTTAAACGATTCGCTAGTTTAAGTAGAGTAACTACGTTGATATTAGACCGAATATATTAATTTTTCTTTTCTTCTGAATTAAATCTGTGACCTTTATCTATTTCAATAAATTATAGATAGAAAAAAGTTTATTTATTCGTATTTTTCAGTAAATTTGTAATAACTTTTCTAATTTTTTTTTATGTCTGTAAACAAATATACTGTTGTTTTGATTGACAATCTAATGTTAACACGTCAATTCAAAAATGGATAATGCCTTGAAAAATTTCTCAGAAAAATACAGTTTTTTAAAATTACCTTCTCAATATCCCGTTCGCAAAAAAATCTTATTATTGACTATCAGAATTATATTTTCGAAAATCACCGATGTCTTCTTTTCAATAAGTTATATTTAACAAAAAATAAATAAATAAATAAAAAAATAACATATTCGTGTTGAATAGACATAATTCTCTCGGGAAAAATACCAAGAATAAAAATGAGTAAAAGTATTAAAATATCAAGAGAACAAAGGTGTACAGAAAATGGACTGTTAAGAGTTAAACGTGATGTGAAATTTTTTTTGAAGATTCACTCATTGGCGATGTATTTTGAGGCTCTAGGCCAGTGTTTCCCAAAGTGTGGTACGCGTACACCCAGGGGTACAATAAGAGTTTCATGAGGGTACAACGGAGGCGAAAGTCAACCTCCTGAAAATCACGTGACTCTCTCCAAAATGAAAGAAGGCCGAGTCATCTGTGGTCTACTGTACCTCCTCATGTGACCGAAATCGGAGAAACCTTTGATTTTTGCTGCGGATGGGGTTAAGTACCCCCTGTCGTTTTGGCTTACTTGCTTACAATATAACTTTTATTTATATTTTATTATGAATAATTTTATTTCTCTTTTCTTATTATTTTGTGTATGTCCCAAAAAAAGAAAATATATATATATATTTTTTTGATTATTATTAAAATAATCCTTTTTTTTTTTTTTTTTTGATGAGGGGTACTTAGCGTTACGAAAATTATAGAATGGCTACACATATGTCAAAAGTTTGGAAAACACTGCTCTAGGCAATGCACATTGTAAGGCTCTTCTTATGAAATAGTCGATTTTATTTCACATTTCAGTACATTTTTATTATGCTAATAATTTATTTTAGGTCAATATTTATTTTATCATACTTCTGAATAGGTATTTGCTTTTATTTATCTGTTATGTCTCCAGACTGTCTGGCATATACGTTTGTATATGTATATAGACGGTATAGTTGATAATTTGTCGCTAGATCCGCTGCTAAGTTGAAAAATAGAAAATGCTGCTTTTGGATCTGTTCAGCACTTAGCAATACGCAGTGAGCGAAATTTGATTCTTCCGAAGATGTTTCTCTCTGAATTTTAATTCAACCTCCGCTTTTTTATATATATATATATATATATACTCTTCCTTCTTTATAGAACTCTCAGAGCAAAATAAATAAATTAAATATTTTTTTTAATTTTTAGTATTGCTTAAAAATTGTGAACAGAATAATTTTAGAATTCATATTCTACGATTTCGAATTCTCTTCGATTATCATTTCATTTTGGTTTTATCTTTGATTTTTAAGCTATATTTTTATTTTTTAATCTAATATTATCTTTATAACATTGCTTTTCAATCTATGTTTTATGTATTTTCCTCTTTTTCCATTTAGTATATAACTGTTAAAAAAAAGTTCCCCTCCCAACTTGTTTTTGTGTTCCTTGTTCTTTGTTATCCTTTTTATTTCATTGAAGAATGCTTTGCTTATCTTGCATCAGCATCTATGGAAGCTAATCTACATTAGGATTTATCGTAACGATCATTCAGTTTTACGATGAAACATCTGTCACATATCGTGAATTTTCCTTGAGTTTTTCCACTAATATTTTACATAATCTGAAAGATTAAATTCAACTTGTAAATGTTGATTATTAAGCAATGATTTACCCATTAATTTAATTTTTATCATATTTTCAAAGAAACACGGTTTTTTTCCTGCAATTTTAAAATTTCCTTTCTATTATTTCAATATTTAAAGTTAACTATATTCACAAATTCCTGTTTACATTTTAATAATAGTTTTTCCCTTACTCCAATGTTTTATTCATTTTAGTATAATTCATAGATTATAAAACATAGTCTTTTTGTTTTGATTTTTGTATGATAAATGCAGTAAAAAAAACCTGTTCTGTTGTTTTTATTTGATTCTAAGAAGAAGGTTGTTTCGTTTTTATTATTGTAAAATTAATATGAAAAAACTCAAAAAATATCAATGCAATTTTTATTAGAATCAAAAATTATGTAAATATTAGAAATCAAACATCTATCTTCTATCTGTAGCAAAATTTTCCTTTCAATAGCAATTGAACAAATACATTATTTTGAGGGTTGTAATAAATATCTGGTTATATTCAGTTTGCAGGCGTAATAATTGTTTTTTTTTATTTTATTTTGAAGAAACTAGGAGAGAAAGCTATTAGTTTAATTTTTTAAATAAATCTTCTTTTTTTTCAAATAATTCGTATTTTTATCACCAATATTTTTTCGACAAAAGTTTGAAAGGTTCCTTTTAATTAAAATAATAAGATTCAAAGTGATAATCAGAGGAAATTTTAAAAATATAATAATAATCTTTCAAAATATGTATTGAGTTTTCACCAGTCACCTACATATTTAAAATAATTAGCAAAACCAATCCACTACTCTTTATTTTTGAGAGATGTCTCAAAATCAAAATTTAACACCGCTCTCAACCTCAACAATTGGATCGATTTCGCCAGTTTTTTCACCTTTTAATTTCATCAGTTTGCAAATAAAGAATGAATAAAGAACTATATTTATTAATGTTATTTCAAATAATGCTTTCATCTGGTCTCAGAAGATGTATTTAATTAAAATTATTCAATATTATTAAATTAATGTTGAAATTATGGTGGGTGAGCAGCTGCTCAATGAAAATGGCTGGTTCTAAAAATAAAATAAATGTAAGATGACACGCACAGTCACTTTTGTCACGTGATCGTGAAGTCATGAAAATTAAGTCATAAATAAAAGTGTTTATTTTACTATAAAACTTCTAATGATTGGTATGTAGACTACATAGTGTATCCAAAAAGTTATATTTTTTGAACATTAGCCGCTTTCGGTGACTAGATATCCGCCTACGATATTAATAGCATTCATTTAATCATGAACTGCGTCTTATTGCATTAAACGAAAGTATTACTTTAATCTATTCTTGCACATTAAATGCAAAGCAATATAATTGGCTCACTGTGATCGTAAAGTAGTGAAATGAATTAGAGAATAAAATTTGGCCAAATATAGCCGATTGTAATCATTGATGGCATATCTAAGCGCCATTACCTTCAATTGAAATCAAAATTAGTAACATGAATACAAATATTAGGATGGGAGGATTCAATCGGGATTTTTACATTTCGAGAGTATACAGTGTATAGTAGTGTTTTTGATATTTCTCTCAAAAATCGAGGATAACGGTAGAGAGGCGGACATTAATGAGCTAATTTAAGTTTAAGTAAATTAAGTGAGTTTAATAACATATTTAATGCCCGAAAATTGCTTGGGACTGTATAATTGATTCTCTAGTTTTCTTTATTGTTTGAAATATATATGTAATGATATTTCAATTTAATTAATTTCCAAGATTTTATTTTAATTTAGCCCATAGTAACTTCACTCTAAAAATATTCTCTTATTTCGTGATCCAATTCCACTTTCGGTTTAATTAATCCCTTTGTAAAACTAATGCTCCATCAGTATTGCTTATCAAATGAAAGTGATACTTCCGTTGCCCTTGTCAAAGGTCAACATATGTATTCCATCTGCACGTGGTCGGAAATCCTATGTTATATAAGACTAGTGATGATTTGTTTCGCGCTTTTCTTTACTTCTGCTTTTGTGCCGCACTGCGCCTTCTTGTAAATAATCACGCCTCCTCCCGAGCGAAAATAAAACGAAATTAAAGTACCCAAAATGTCTCTTCACTGTTTGAACCTGCATTCTGCTTCAACCAAAATATGTTACATATAGATCAAAAGAAAAGAATCAAATACATGAATTTTTTTTTTTTTTTTTCGTATTTTATAAAGTTTTATAAAATAAATATTAAGATTTTTCAGGGTACAGTTAGAGACAAACAACATATCATATCGGTAAAATATTTAACACGAAGTCCTTTGAAACTTCAAGAAATCAATATATTATCATAAATTTGTTTTGTCACTCACAAATTCACGATCTTAAATGGATTTCGATTGCATACATTTCAAAATTGACGCAATACTTGCGTTCAAGATTTTATTTCAATAAATCAAGTTTAACCTAATTCATTTCACGTAAATGTTAATGATAATATCAATGACTGAAGCCCATCAATGACTTAAAGCCATTTGCATTTTTAATAAAATTTAATTTAATCGCTTCTAAAAATAAAAATGAATGTGTGTGTCTATATATTGGTATTTCACTACCAAATTTGGTGCTTGTGTACCTTAGAGTATGGGAAAGTCACCTGGAGTCAAATTTTCAATTAATTAAAAGCTGCATTTTGTTATCTTTTAATTGAATTTAATTTTGTAAAAATTATCTTTTTAATGACATTGAAGTTTCAGAATTTTCGGCAACTTTTTAAAAGTATTTTTTTTACCTTTCATTTCCAGCAATAAACTACATTGTTACCCTGCAATTCAGATGGTTTTCGTTGTTTCATCAATTATTTAGTCGCGTGATTTTTTTCCCCTTTGTTGGAGCTAAAGAAGGATTCTGTTTAATATTTTTGTAGTTTTGCACGACAAATAAAAAAAATTTAGAAGAAGAAAGAACTGGATATTTACGTTTTTAGTAGCGCTATGATGTATGAATAAATAAAAGGGACTTAAGTAAGGCAATTTAAAAACACGGCTTTAGTGTCTGACTATTTAGAGAAATCCTGGACATGAAGTTATATCTAAACGATTTATCTAAATCAAATATACCAATATTCCCGGTGAAACAGCTTCACTTAACCCTTTATTTACTGACGGTACTTAAAAGTACCGTCTAAATCTGGCTGATATCTACACAATATGACTATTTTTTCGAACGGTATTTCAAAGAACATGAAGAAAGTTTTCTCAATAAAATGCAGTAGATATCATCTATAAAAATAACATTAAAATCTTTTATAATTTATTTAATTAAATATATTAGTTTAATTAACTTAAAAAGTTAACTTCTTCCTGCGTTTATTCTGTACCAAAACTTAACTAATGGTTCAAAAATAAATTTGGAAAATAGATGGTAAAGTAATTCGGTAAATAAAGGGTTAAGGTGGCTAATTTATTGAATAAAAAGATCTGGTATATCTTTATTAGTTTATTATTAATGAAAGCATTTTGAAGTGTAAAAAATGTTTTTCTAATACATTGTATATAGTACATAGTGCAGTACAGTATATATATTACATTATATTGTATTGTAGTATTGCATGCCGGCGTCCTGGCATAAGGGTAGCGTGTCTTCCCGTGATCTGGGCGTCCCGGTTTCGAATCCCGGTTCGGGCATGGTTGTTCTTAATCTATGTTCTATCTGTGAGGTGTGTGAATGTGCCCCCCTGTAAAAAGGGGTTGTGCAAGCGAATGTGTATGAGTTTCATGAACTAGAAGTCTGACCTCTGCCCTCGAGTGCCCAGGGGTCTTTACCCTCAGAAGCTACTGCAACCCCTTTCTGTGGTAAAGCGGACACGACATCATCATCATAGTGTTGTATATAGTACATTGTATGTTTCCATATTGGAAATGAAACAAAAACAGATTTTAGACAATTTATTGAACATTATCTAGCTTATTATAAGATAATTTATTTTATTCATAAAGCAATTTGTGTTATCTAAGCAGCATATCTTAATCGAGCAAATATTTGCATGGACTCCATCCTATACTCAACCTGAAATTATTCATTTATACTGTGAGAAAAAAACGCTACGCCCATATTTTTCGCGTCTAATAAAATTCTTGGATAAACTTCTGCCTTGATCAGCGTCGACGTATGATTTATTTACAGTACTTACTTACATTGCATATAAATCACGACAACAAAAAAAAACGAGAATGCTGTTATTATAATGATATCTCTTACAAAAAGCAAAGCACCATCGCGCTATCGCTAGATTTGCTGTTGGTTTATTGGATTCGGGCTGACAGAGCGCGATTTTATCGTCTTCTTGGATTCAAGATCCTTTCTTTCAGTAGAATAGGTTGAGATTTCTTTCTTTAATATTTCATAACACTTTATTTCTGCAAATCTGACTCAGCGGCATTCTTGTAGCGTAGCATTCACCTTGATATTTGTCTGGCACAATGGAGTGCTTTTATGGGATGCAAATGTTGACAGGGTGATTATCTCAACAACTTTTTCTTTTTCTCACATCTGTGAAGTGGCAGATATTTACATACTTAGCAAATCTAGGCAGAGAGCAGGACGAAAACCCCTTTTAATAAATTGAATATTTTAATTTCTGATTTCAACATATTTTCAACTTAATCAACGCGTTAATGATTTATTTCTGATTTGTTTATTTATTTTCTACTTTCTCGTATACGAAGTATAGTGAAAATATTGTAAAAAAATTCGAACTGTGATTTTAACGATTCTCCATGTTTTAGATCTCCCCTGAGTTCGAAAAACACATCTTTGACATTATGTCTTATCAGTCCAAGATAAAGGTAACTCAAAAACTCTTTGACTCCTGAAGCTTATTATATGGTCTTTACACTGTTGCGAATTGTAATGAGCGGGGATAGAACCTGGGACCTTATGATTCGCAGCCCCGTATCATGACCATGATACAAAAGCAATTGCTCGGGTAGCGTAGCTGTTAACTGGTTTATAAGCTATTCACCACAGACTCTCCCTCCAGTGAGTCGGAGGTGAGAGAACGATATGGCTGTTGAGTGGTGATGTATTAGCTGTTGATTCTAACGCGC
This sequence comes from Argiope bruennichi, assembly GCF_947563725.1. NCBI lineage: Eukaryota > Metazoa > Arthropoda > Arachnida > Araneae > Araneidae > Argiope > Argiope bruennichi. The sequence goes on from NC_079154.1 coordinate 116,031,169, forward strand.
CTGTACCCATTTGAGTAGCGCCAAGCGTTATGGCGAGCGTGTGTGGGTGAGTGGTTGCTGCGTCAAGTGAATCTGACAACTTTGGTTTGCTGTGCGTAGATGGCGCCTCAACAGCTGTATGAAGTTTCATCGTCCGAGGTCACCAATGTAGCGAATTATGATGAGCGAGGATAGAACCTGGGACCTTATGATTCGCAGCCCCGTAACATGACCACAATACAAAAGCAATTACTTTTGTTTCGTCATTTTTAACTGGCTTATAAGCTGTTCACCACAACACCAAATGTGTGGAATTTCTATCAACATTTCAGCAGAATCCATTGATACGAAACCTGTCTGTCCGCCTGTTCGAGTATAAGTTAGCACGATAACTGCAAAATGAAGAAAGCTAGAAAGATAAAATTCGGCACACAGATTTAAAATCTATAACGTAGACATTTACTAAATTTTTTAACCAAATTCTTTTATAATTTGATCGTTTGTCAGTTTGTACTGTAGTGAATAGCATATAAGCCAGTTAACAAGTACGCTACACCAGCAATTGCTTTTGTATCGTGGTCATGTTACTGGACTGTGAACCACAAGGTGCCAGATTCTATCCTCGCTCAATTCAATCCGCCACAGTACTTTCAGAAACATGCAAATGCGATTGAATCAAAAACGCAATGACTTAAGTGAATCAAATTTGGTATGCGATTTTGTGACTACAATAATGGTTCCGTGTCAAATGTGGTTTCAATAGTTTTAGAAAAGCGTGTTTAAAAAACAAATCCTTTTTTTTTTTCGGATGCCCTTAATCGCATGCCAGCTTTTAATCGATTAAAAAAAAAACTTAGTGAAGGATTACATGATCGATACATTTAAAAAGTTAAATTCGCGCCAATGGCTCGTATTTTGTAACTATTGTACGCCAATGCCATATAAGGCGTTCTCTGGCTTATCTTTAATATTGGCCTTATTTTTTGCGGAGAATGAGAGAAAACAGCTTTATTAGAGAGTATGCTAGAATGTTTTGGGGAGACCATATCATCTGTTTTTTTTTTTTTTTTTTTTTTTTTTTTTACAGATGGACAACGGTGGATTTAGAGAAATCTATTTTACAATTTTTGGTTGTAATTTACAATTTATGGTATTTTACAATTGTGTGATGAATGAATTTTTGTCGTTCATAAGGGTACGCGTTGTTTTATTATGAGTGAATAAATTGTTTTATAATAAAACATATCCTTTTTGATATTTCATTATGCTTTCGAATATGTGAAACAGTGGGATTATATATGCTCTACCTTGTAAAAAAATAACTTCTTGAAATATTATTATTTTTTTTTTATTTTGTGTAATATTTTATGTAAAATAATCAAAATAAATGTTTGTTTGTTTTTTCTCATTTTTTATAGTAAAAATATTCTTTTCAACTAGTGTTTTTATTTGATTTAAATTCGTATATCACAAAGACTGAATAATATTTTAAAAGTACATTTGTCAGAGAATACACGAGAAAGTTCTGGTAAATCTCTCCTTCTAGTCCAGAGCAAAGAAATCAATAGAGCTGACATTCTTTCAGTCTGATGCGCGAGCAGACCATTCATTTCTTCAAAACACTTTCCGTTTCAAGTTGTAGTGCCTCATTTTCGTCTCTAAGAAGCCGAGTCTCGTAATTTATTGAAAGAAGGTAAATCCAGATCACGCCCACGCAGATATTGATCGAATATTTGATTTAGATTCATGCTTTTAAGATGGCAGATGAAGCAAAGTAAATTCAACAGCCAGTTTTCAGAAAGTTGAAACTTCAATAAATTGTCTGTGAATATCAGTTTTGAATTTCATTTTCTAAACTGAGAATATAAAGTGAAAAACTTTATGATATTTCTTTATGAAAATTTTGATTATTTCTTTAAACTTTAATAAACTCTAATTTATTTCTGAATAACTAACGTTATGTTAATGTATTTAATCATAAGATTCATACATCCGAGTAAAATTAAAAAGTTTTACAATCTATACCATGCTCCGAACACAAATTTGATCCTAAAAAAAAAGTAGAATCTATAAAGAATTTTTAATAATGCGTATACCTTTACATGTATTAAATGTATAGAAATTTGAATCAGCGGTCCTCTCAAAACTTTCTTTCATGCTCTAATAAGGGTATTATCGCAGAGAACGCCTTGTATAGCACTGGCTTACAATAGTTTCGGAATATTAAAATTTGGTGTGAATATAGCATTTTTATTAAATTTATTGCATGATTCTTAGTGAATTTTTGATGATTAATTCTCGGCAGGTGGTTAATAGCATGTGAAAATCGAATTTATATTTTAGATTCGTTTTTCCTAACCGATTGAAATCCCCCGGGGAAGCACCTCGAAATGAGGATGAGATGCTTCCGGCATGGCGATTGGATCTCGCCACCCTGGAGGGTACACAAATAGGTGGGGGATCTGACTCCTCCCATCGATGACGGGACGTACTTCCTTCGGGAAGGGCTGTACCGTGGCCGGTGATGGCCCCTAGGACTCAACCACAGTTCCCGCCAGTGTTGCTGTTGCGGCGGTTCGGTCATTCAGCCTTATAGTTTAAATACGTGTGCCTTCGTGGCGGGTCGGTCCAACCGATTGAACGAAACATTTGGAGAAAAACTGCACTTGTAGTCAGAGTATCGCGAATTAAATTTGATATATTTAAGCCTTTTCATTTTTGAGACACAACCTCTTGTTGGATTTGGTTCAGTTGTAGGCGTCTAAAATATAGATGTTAAATATGTGTATCGAATTTTATTCCATCCATCGTTATGGAATTATCGAATTAACTTATATTCGAACAGCTGGACAGACAAACGTCCTCTGAACAGATTTTATCCCAAATTTGAAGGAAATCTGTAAATTTGGTGTAAAGACCACATATCTAATTTCGTCTATCTTGAGCAAAATGTTTTTGAGTTATCTTTGTCACAAACAGATAGAAAAACATTTTTTCGAACTCAGAGAGATCTGACACATGGAAATTCGTCAAAATCTCGAGTTCGAACTTTTTGACGATCACAATACTTTTTTTATACTATGAACTATATCCATGTAACCCAGCTGATCGGAGCACTCGTCGAAAACTTTCAGGTAAAAATGAAATAGAAAACCTTTTGGTAAACTACAAATATCTTTACAGCAATCAAACGTGGGTTTTCAATGAATTTTTTTAACCATATACCTCTTATTACGTTGAATTAACTTTGTTGAATGATCTTTCCTTTCTCCGTTTTCGATTCGATTTCTTTCTTTAAAGCATTTTACCACATACTGTACTACAGAATGAGATAAATTTGCTAATTTAACGGTATGCCGAATTTATTTATTACTACTATAATTACTTTTCGAATGCTATTTGTTGTTTCCTTACGACGTCAAGCCATTTTAACTCTTTAAAGGGCCATTTTTTTCTAGTCATATTATGTTAAAATATTTTTAGGCTTGAAATTAGAAGAAAAGGGATTCATTTAGCTTATTAGATAAATTTAATTTGATTCATTAATTAATTTAGTGAATTAATAATTAAGTAACAAATCAAGACACAACATTTTATCTGAGATAAAGAACTGAAGCATCTAAGTTTCTGTCTTTCTAAAAAAATGTGTCAGAACTTATGCCAACCTACATAATTTCATACAAAGATTGATAAATTTAGTGGGAAGCATACTTCCCATGGCCTTAGAAAGGGTTAAAAGAAGTAAGGAAGCAAAGATGATATTTAAAATATCACTAAAATGCGAAAATGAAAAAAGTAACAGAAAATAATTGTACTTTTGAATGTATTCGAAAATTTTTAGATGTACAGACACATTTTTGATCTGCCTTATCTCTGCCTTCTTGTATTTTCATTTTTATAAAAAAAATAATTCGGTTTTTTTCTTGAGATAGGAAAAATTCATTTAGAAATTGTATGAAAAAAATATTAGATTTCATGTAATTCGAATTCAATTCCTGGTTATTGCACTTTTTCTTCACTTTTTATATGTGTTCGAACATTTTTAGGAACTATTGTTTGTGTCAAGGTAAATACAAAAATCAACAATACAAACAAAAGAAAAAAACAATGATATTTGCCAACATAAATTAAATTAGTTTCTCCCCCAAGAATTCTAAATTGGTTAGAGAATAAAGGAAATAACACCACCAAAATATCACACATATACCAAATTTAAAAAGCTCATTAATTATAAATAATCATATGATAAAAATAAACTATATAACCGAGGTAATTTTCTTTGTTTGAGAAAATTTGTTAAAATAACTCAATTAAGTGTTTTTCATTCTCTTTTAATCATTGTTTCAAGTGAATATTATGTTTTTACACTACTAAGTCAAACGATAATGTTACGAATCCTTGATGCGGCTTCCCAGCATAGTGGGTTCCATAGGAGATCCCAGAGCTTGGCGACCATTTGGTGACTTTGGCGCTAAAATATATTATACCCGAAACATCGAGAATTTTCCCGATCCGTCCAGTAGGAACCGAGTTACGCCTCCAACGTTCCTGATTGGTTGAGAGGTTTCTAACCCCGCCTCCTGAGACCTATAAAAAGAGCTGCAGCTGCCAGGGCGTCATCGTGAACGCAAATGGGATTAAACTCAGAATCAATGAGTTTAGACACTTTATCAATAAGTATAACCCTGATGCTATTTTAATTCAAGAAACTCACCTGAGACCAAATAACAAAATTTATCTTGCCAACTATAATATTTACTATAGCTATAGAGAAAACCAAGACATTGCACAAGCAAGTGGAGGTACGGCGATCGCTATTAGATCTACGATTCCCCACTACCACCTCATTCCACCGACTCTATATTATTCCGAAGCCACAGTCGTTGTAGTAACTCCAAAAAACTCTGACCCCTTCACACTAACGTCTATTTATATTCCCCCATCGTCGGATGAATTATTGTTCACCTTCGACCTAGAAAATTTACTGCAGTGCAGCTCTAACCAAATCATCTGTGGAGACTACAATGCGCATCACACCACCTGGAATTGTGCATATAATACGAGGAGAGGGAACACATTAAAACACTTTGCTGATCAAATAGGAATGGAAATCATTTACCCACCTGAGCACACTAGAATTGGTCACAATTCAGCATCCACGATAGACTTAACAATAGTTAAAGACTTTCTCTATCCTTACAAAATAGAAACACTAAACGAATTGAGCTCTGATCACAACCCAATAAAACTAGATTTCTTCTTTAAATATCAACTCCCAGATAATGGTAAAATTAAAACCAATTGGAAAAATTTCAAAAATGACCTTGCAAAAACTAATTTTAATTTCTATAACATTAATTGCCCGGACAAAATTGATAAATTAGTAGATGAAATTGAAAACATAATTAATGTAACTATAAATAAAAACTCTGCCCCTATAAAATGTAAAAAGAATTTTATCCCCTATGAACTTAAAAACTTGATAACTGAAAGGAATAGATTAAGAAAAATGTACCAAACCACAAGAGACCCTAATATTAAAAATTTATTAAATAAACTAAATAAAAATATACATAAACTGGATGCTGAATTTGAACAAAATAGGTTTTTGAACAAATTGATTAATATTGATGTAGAGAATGCAAACGTATGGGACTGTGCAAGACCCTTCAGGAAAAAGAAAATTGAGATTCCCACACTTAAAGGACCGGCCAGTATTGCACAAAATGACAAAGATAAAGCAAACTGCCTGGCTGACAGCCTGGAGACACAATTTACAATTAACAACATCAAAAATAAGGACATAGAGAACACTGTACAGAACACATTAAACGAATTTCACACCACACCAACACCTAGCTGTACAAAAGACCAACTACCATCATTAAACGAAATTATTCAACAAATACGTAAACTTAAAAATGGAAAAGCACCGAAAATAGATAAAATTAACAATATAATGATCAAAAAACTACCTCTTAATGTAATTATTATCCTCACAATTCTGATCAGAAAAATCATTGAAATTGGACACTTTTCCACACGTTGGAAAACTGCCACTGTGGTCCCTATTTTAAAACCTGGTAAAGACCCTACTAGCCCAGCTAGTTATCGTCCAATTTCACTACTCCCCACACTTAGCAAAATCACAGAAAGCATCATCCTAAAGAGATTAAATGACCATATTCAAGATAGAAACATCCTGTGCCCAGAACAATTTGGATTGAGACCAAAACTGTCAACAACGCATCAATTAATTAGAGTTACTGAATACATTACAGAAGGCTTTATTAATAAACAAAAAACCGGAGCAATTTTTCTGGATATTCAAAAAGCCTTTGACAGAGTTTGGCAGGATGGATTAATACACAAATTAATTAAATATAACACACCCCCGTACCTGATAAAAATTCTAATCTCCTACCTACAAAACAGAAAATTCATCGTCAAAGTAAAAGATGAATACTCTGATGTTAAAAGTATAAATGCAGGAGTTCCACAAGGCTCTAAATTAGGACCGGTGCTTTTCACCTGTTACATCAACGACATCCCCAAACAATTCAACACGCTCCTTTGCTTATATGCCGATGACACAGCAATACTGGCCAAAAATAGAAATACCAACTACCTCACAATCGCGCTAAACAGGCATCTAAAGGCCATTTACGAATGGATGCAGCTTTGGAAAATCGAAATAAACCCGAGCAAAACAGAAGCAGTTCTGTTCCACAAAGGAACCAAGGAAGGAAAGTTCCAGCAAGCTGAGATTAACAAACATAAAATTCCATGGTCTCAGGAGAGCAAATACCTAGGAGTAACACTTGATAGAAAATTAACGTTTAAACCCCACCTGAAGAATCTCAAAAACAAATTCCGAGGAGCAACGCGTAAGTTCTTCCCCCTTATTTCTCGGAATTCTAAATTAAATAGGGACACAAAAATGCTTATTTTTTCTGCCTACTTGCGTCCAGTACTAACTTATGCATCTCCCGTATGGGGCTGCACTGCAAAATCTAACCTTAAAATAGTTGAAACTCAATACAACTTAACGATAAGAAAAATAGCCAACGCAAAATGGTATATGAGAAACACCGATATTAGGAAGGCACTGAATTATCCCTCCTTTAAGGAAGTAATTAAAAAACTCGCAACTAATCTCTTTAAATCACTCGATAATCATGAAAACGAAGAATTAAATAAACTGATCCCATATACTCCTGATCCCAAATGTAAAAGACCTCGCAATATTCTGTTAATTTAATTCAAAATTTAATTCAAAATACACGTATAAACAAATACCTCCACCCCTCTGACCTAAATCTGTGTTTCTTGTATACCTGTTATCACAACAACCATTAAATCACTTTAATAGTAGGAACAATCTAATTCTCAATCTCGATAAAATAAATTTCACCCACGCAAGCAGCCAATGGGTAAGCTGAGCAGTTAACCACCCTAACCCCTTCCATTCTCAACATCCTGAGGAGAAAAGTTGGAACAGTCAAGAGTCTCTCGAACCTGACAATCTTTAAGGAGAGCTTCGGATTCGCCGGAATACCTCACCCACCCCTTCACGCCACAAAGCAGACGTCCCTCATTGGTCGACAAATAATCCTACTTATATCTCGGAGATTTCCCAGTCCAGCGCAAGCCAGGCTTCGTACAACATTGCTATGTTGGAGGTAGCTCACACCGGGCGGGAACTCCTTCAATCATTGCTATCTAAGGGCGTCACCCTAACCCCTTCCCCTCTCAACATCCTGAGGAGAAAAGTTGGAACAGTCAAGAGTCTCTCGAACCTGACAATCTTTAAGGAGAGCTTCGGATTCGCCGGAATACCTCACCCACCCCTTCACGCCACAAAGCAGACGTCCCTCATTGGTCGACAACTAATCCTACTTATATCTCGGAGATTTCCCAGTCCAGCGCAAGCCAGGCTTCGTACAACATTGCTATGTTGGAGGTAGCCCACACCGGGCGGGAACTCCTTCAATCATTGCTATCTAAGGGCGTCACCCTAACCCCTTCCCCTCTCAACATCCTGAAGAGAAAAGTTGGAACAGTCAAGAGTCTCTCGAACCTGACAATCTTTAAGGAGAGCTTCGGATTCGCCGGAATACCTCACCCACCCCTTCACGCCACAAAGCAGACGTCCCTCATTGGTCGACAACTAATCCTACTTATATCTCGGAGATTTCCCAGTCCAGCGCAAGCCAGGCTTCGTACAACATTGCTATGTTGGAGGTAGCCCACACCGGGCGGGAACTCCTTCAATCATTGCTATCTAAGGGCGTCACCCTAACCCCTTCCCCTCTCAACATCCTGAGGAGAAAAGTTGGAACAGTCAAGAGTCTCTCGAACCTGACAATCTTTAAGGAGAGCTTCGGATTCGCCGGAATACCTCACCCACCCCTTCACGCCACAAAGCAGACGTCCCTCATTGGTCGACAACTAATCCTACTTATATCTCGGAGATTTCCCAGTCCAGCGCAAGCCAGGCTTCGTACAACATTGCTATGTTGGAGGTAGCCCACACCGGGCGGGAACTCCTTCAATCATTGCTATCTAAGGGCGTCACCCTAACCCCTTCCCCTCTCAACATCCTGAGGAGAAAAGTTGGAACAGTCAAGAGTCTCTCGAACCTGACAATCTTTAAGGAGAGCTTCGGATTCGCCGGAATACCTCACCCACCCCTTCACGCCACAAAGCAGACGTCCCTCATTGGTCGACAACTAATCCTACTTATATCTCGGAGATTTCCCAGTCCAGCGCAAGCCAGGCTTCGTACAACATTGCTATGTTGGAGGTAGCCCACACCGGGCGGGAACTCCTTCAATCATTGCTATCTAAGGGCGTCACCCTAACCCCTTCCCCTCTCAACATCCTGAGGAGAAAAGTTGGAACAGTCAAGAGTCTCTCGAACCTGACAATCTTTAAGGAGAGCTTCGGATTCGCCGGAATACCTCACCCACCCCTTCACGCCACAAAGCAGACGTCCCTCATTGGTCGACAACTAATCCTACTTATATCTCGGAGATTTCCCAGTCCAGCGCAAGCCAGGCTTCGTACAACATTGCTATGTTGGAGGTAGCCCACACCGGGCGGGAACTCCTTCAATCATTGCTATCTAAGGGCGTCACCCTAACCCCTTCCCCTCTCAACATCCTGAGGAGAAAAGTTGGAACAGTCAAGAGTCTCTCGAACCTGACAATCTTTAAGGAGAGCTTCGGATTCGCCGGAATACCTCACCCACCCCTTCACGCCACAAAGCAGACGTCCCTCATTGGTCGACAACTAATCCTACTTATATCTCGGAGATTTCCCAGTCCAGCGCAAGCCAGGCTTCGTACAACATTGCTATGTTGGAGGTAGCCCACACCGGGCGGGAACTCCTTCAATCATTGCTATCTAAGGGCGTCACCCTAGCCCCTTCCCCTCTCAACATCCTGAGGAGAAAAGTTGGAACAGTCAAGAGTCTCTCGAACCTGACAATCTTTAAGGAGAGCTTCGGATTCGCCGGAATACCTCACCCACCCCTTCACGCCACAAAGCAGACGTCCCTCATTGGTCGACAACTAATCCTACTTATATCTCGGAGATTTCCCAGTCCAGCGCAAGCCAGGCTTCGTACAACATTGCTATGTTGGAGGTAGCCCACACCGGGCGGGAACTCCTTCAATCATTGCTATCTAAGGGCGTCACCCTAACCCCTTCCCCTCTCAACATCCTGAGGAGAAAAGTTGGAACAGTCAAGAGTCTCTCGAACCTGACAATCTTTAAGGAGAGCTTCGGATTCGCCGGAATACCTCACCCACCCCTTCACGCCACAAAGCAGACGTCCCTCATTGGTCGACAACTAATCCTACTTATATCTCGGAGATTTCCCAGTCCAGCGCAAGCCAGGCTTCGTACAACATTGCTATGTTGGAGGTAGCCCACACCGGGCGGGAACTCCTTCAATCATTGCTATCTAAGGGCGTCACCCTAACCCCTTCCCCTCTCAACATCCTGAGGAGAAAAGTTGGAACAGTCAAGAGTCTCTCGAACCTGACAATCTTTAAGGAGAGCTTCGGATTCGCCGGAATACCTCACCCACCCCTTCACGCCACAAAGCAGACGTCCCTCATTGGTCGACAACTAATCCTACTTATATCTCGGAGATTTCCCAGTCCAGCGCAAGCCAGGCTTCGTACAACATTGCTATGTTGGAGGTAGCCCACACCGGGCGGGAACTCCTTCAATCATTGCTATCTAAGGGCGTCACCCTAACCCCTTCCCCTCTCAACATCCTGAGGAGAAAAGTTGGAACAGTCAAGAGTCTCTCGAACCTGACAATCTTTAAGGAGAGCTTCGGATTCGCCGGAATACCTCACCCACCCCTTCACGCCACAAAGCAGACGTCCCTCATTGGTCGACAACTAATCCTACTTATATCTCGGAGATTTCCCAGTCCAGCGCAAGCCAGGCTTCGTACAACATTGCTATGTTGGAGGTAGCCCACACCGGGCGGGAACTCCTTCAATCATTGCTATCTAAGGGCGTCACCCTAACCCCTTCCCCTCTCAACATCCTGAGGAGAAAAGTTGGAACAGTCAAGAGTCTCTCGAACCTGACAATCTTTAAGGAGAGCTTCGGATTCGCCGGAATACCTCACCCACCCCTTCACGCCACAAAGCAGACGTCCCTCATTGGTCGACAACTAATCCTACTTATATCTCGGAGATTTCCCAGTCCAGCGCAAGCCAGGCTTCGTACAACATTGCTATGTTGGAGGTAGCCCACACCGGGCGGGAACTCCTTCAATCATTGCTATCTAAGGGCGTCATCGTGAAGTGAGGAGTTGCGAACCAGTGGAGTCGAAGAGTAGTCGGAAGCGAAAGAGTAGTCGTAGTAGTGAACCAGAGTCGTAGTCGTGGACCAGTGGAGTCGAAGAGTACTCGGGATCGACGGTAAAGAACTGGTCTTCCAGAGATAAGCGGAGCAGCGACGGAGTGAAGCTAGTGCTGAACTAAGCTGTGTGCTACTCTCTGCAGTAGAGACTGTTGTATGCTTCTGTTTATGCTGTTTTGTATGCTGCTGTGTATACTGTTGTATGCTGCACGTATCGGCTGAAGATAATCGTCTTCTGTGCTGTATATAGTTGTCGTATTTGTGCTGTCCTGTGTTCTTCGTTTAAATAAACGTCGTTGTTTTATTTTCTACTGTCGCCTGCTGATTGAGTGTTCTCCACACCATATAACTCCCACTATCCATCGTATCCTAAATCGTTCGATTTTTATATTTTGCCAGGATTTCATTGTTCAAGTCATGACGTGCATGTCTTTGCGTACCGAATATGAAGGCAAAAAGTAGGAAAAAGAGAGCATGAGGACGTATTTGGAATTTATACAGTCTTAGAAAAGAATTTGCCGACTTAGTGTTTTGATTCCGTGAGAATCCCATAGAACTCTGAATTTAAAATTACTGAGAAACTGGAGTTGGAGTGATTAGGAAATTCTTTTTGAACGCATTTAATATTAATTATAATTAGTGGCATAGTTGAAATTAGAAATTGTTATGAGTATATATTTTATCTATCTATTTTTCAACATAGAAAGGAATTTGTATTTAATAATTTTAATTATTTGTATCACATAGTCATACAAATAAAGCTTAAGATGTTATTTATAATCAGAATTGTGGAACAACTTCTGATTTTGGATGACCTTTAATTGATTTTTGGCGACGTGAGTGTGACAATTCAAAAATGTAGCAAGCAAGCTCAAAGTGCATACGCGACTTTAACATTGCATTACACAACTAAAACAATTAAACAACTAAACAAATAAAATCGAAAACAGAACATTCCCTTTAATTTTCCATTTTCAAAGAAAAGTCGGCATATAAATGCAACAAGATATCTATAATCAAATTGAATATGCAGACTTTAATGATTAAAAAAACAGAATTTTAAAATTACGACATTGCATGGCCTAAATAAACCGCCTCCTTAAGTTTAAAGGCTTGTATTTTTGTCCATTTTTTGTTTGCATGCATTTTTAGTTTTTTAATCATGTTCATTTTTAATTCCCAAATAAACTTTCCATGACCGCAAACAAACCATTGACGCAATTTGAAACCTCCTTGCCCCAAGTGAAGGCAACCCAAGTCGACAGAAAAGCACGTGTAGACTCTGGAAAGTTCACGGGCTCAATTTGTGTCTTTGCCCCAGCGCCAATCCGGCTTCAAGGGCAAATGAGAAGAAGAGATTGCGTCTGGTCATGATCGAAGAAGCCCTTGGATAGAATGCAACTTTCGTTTTCTCCTCACACAGCTAAAACCAGTTTTGAAACAAAAGCAAGCACAGCAGCAGAAGACGACGACGACAGCAGGCGCAACCATGGTTGTAGAAGCAACAGGTATCTTCCAAACCTGTCAACTCTGGTGAGTTCAAGGTCGACAATTGCTTTCCCGATTTGCCTGGGGAAAAAAAGGGTTTTCATTCTGACGTCACAGTCGGAGAGAAAACGAACAGACCGAAGCACATTCGATCTGTTACCAGGAAGTAGAATCTGTGGTTATTCATATATGACAATACCCAGGAAAGTCACGATTCCAGGAAAAAGAAACTGAAAGCAGTTTCATTAGTGGTTTTGCTAGTATTAAAATATTTATAACCGACAGATATGTGATGGATGTCATGGTCTGATGATACTGAATTGATGATCAGATGATTTTAAATTATTTCTACACGTGACAAAGTTTAAAACAAAAAATTTGGATTAGCGTTGTTCTAAGTTATAAGGATTGTGATTTTTATCTCGACAAATTAGAAATGCAAGGACAAAAAGCAGCAAGTTTTTAAAACTGGCACCATTTATAGAAGACTAATATTTCTCAGAAATTTTATTATAACTAGACACTAATATAAGGAAAACATAGATTTAAAATCAGAGTCTTGCATACTCTTTAATAAAGTTGTTATCCTTGAGAATACCCTGCATAGCAATGGCGTACAATAATTGCGAAATACCAACCTTATAATGTGAATTTAGCATTTTTATTGAATTTATCGCAGCACCCTTGGCGACTTATTTGGCGATTAATCTCAGACATGCGATTAATAGAATCCGAAAATCGAATTTGTGTTTTAGACGCGTTTTTCCAAACCGATTGAAATAAAAATTTGATACATAATTATATTTACATCTGTTGTTGTTTCTTATAGCACTTGCCATGGACAAGCCCGCTGTTATGAAGACAGCGATTTAAGCCGGTGGGGGAGCGTCTCTTGTTTTTATAGTACCTCGAACTAAGGCCAAGAGTACGACTTAACTACTCACGCATCACATTCGCTTGCACAACCCCATTTTACAGGGGGGCACATTCTCACATCTCACAGCTAGAGCAGATGAAGAACAACCATGCCCGAATCGGGACTCGAACCCAGGATGCCCAGATCACGGGGAAGACGCGCTACCCCTATGTCAGGACGCCGGCATATTTACATCTGCGCAATCTCTTACTAAATTTGATATATTTAAGCCAGTGCAACTTTGGATTATTGCGTTTACATGTTTCTAAAAGTACAAACCTACAGGCGGTTAATCCCTTGTTGGATTTGGTTCAAAATTTGATGTGTCCAGACTATCGATGTTGATTCTGTGTATCAGATTTCATCTATCTAGCTCATTTTGTAGCTATCGTGTTAAGTTACATTCATACAATTGGGCAGACAGATTTCTTGTAAGTGGATTTTGCAAAATTTGATAGAAATCCACACATTTAATATAAAGACCGTATACCAAATCTCATCGGTCTAGATCAAAGAATATTTTGAGTTATTTTTGTCACAGACAGACATTTTCTAAAAATGCGTTTTTTGAACTCATGGACCTCTGAAACGTGGAGATTCGTCTAAATCTCGAATTCGATTTTTTTTTTTTTTTTTTTTTTTTTTTTACGACTATTATACTTTTTCTATACTACATATACAAGGAAATAAAAATATAAAAGTAAAGAAATAAGAGATTTCATTTCATGGCATGCAAATACCTTTAATATTTTTAAAAAAATATATTGGGATTTGGATGCAGCTATGCAGTCTACAAAACTAACATTATTTTATGTATTTTGAATTCATTTTTGCAAAATGCAAATTTGTGCAATCGCTACGCAAAATTGGCAAATATCAATCATTTACGCTGAAGATGGACAGGTGGAATCTTTGTAATTTCTGAGCTCTAAAGGGATCCAAGTTTGAAACATGATTTCATTAAAAATTGTTCTGGTATGTAGATCTTTGAGCAATCGAAAAACAAATTATTCACTCTCTGAAGTGATATACGGATATTTGGAGATACGGCTTCTAGTTGATGTGTTGTCCTATCATCAAACCAAGGTTCGAAAATACGAGGTTCGTTCTAACATAACTTTTATTTTGCTTCAAAATGAAATGTTGATATAAACTTTGAGCTGCAGACAAAATGTAATGCAATACACTGGACCCTCGAATAACGTGGGGATATGTTCCATTTACAGGAAACCGCGCTATATGGAATATATATTATAAAATAAAAAAATTAATTAGGATTTAAATTAAATTATTATTATCATTACTAACTTATACACAATAATTAATCGTGTGAATTGCTTGTTCTTCTAAAAAAAGAAAGTAATCAAAAATATGTAAAAATGTTAAATTTATCTTACGTGTAATATAAGTTGTTTTTATCAAGCTGTAAAAGAACTAATTATATATATATATATACTTGCATTATATGAATTCATATTATGCAAAAGTATGTTATACGAGAATTCGCTGTGATTAATTAAGTAAAAATTATTGCACTAGAATTTCCTCTGAAATATATAGCAAAAACAGTTACCACATCTCTAAATCTCTATATTTTAGAATTGTTATCCCATTGCATATCTATGTTCAATTTATTATTACTCAATCCGTTTTAATTGCATCGAGCTTTCACTTCTGTCGAAGCAGGATTAAATCGCTGTGCAACGTGGGGCAGAAATGCATTATCTAAAATTGAAAAACGCAAGATGAGCAGAGCCTTCCGATTGCAGTTATTTCACCTTGTCTAAAACGGTGAAAAATATCAGATCTTTTATAGCCCAACTGCTTGATCGATGTATCGATTTTCTGCGGATTAGTGAAGGATTCTCTCTCCTCAGTGCGTTGGGGAGTTTAATGCTCCTCCTGAAAGACGCTGAAAGGACATTCTTTTATTGTATCCCTAGTGAAAAGACGCATGATTTTCTATTTTACTGAGCTGGCCATTTTGTTTTTAATGCTAGAAATCAAAAGTTTGAATTGATCAGTCTTGAAGTTTGTAAAATGTTAGTTATCAATAAGAATGTCAAATATCCAACGAATAAATATAAGAGGGACATCCATACAAAAGCGGGTAAAAATTTACTCAAAAATGTTTTTTTCAAAGCACACCTTTATCAGTGCAGCAAATAGCGGAATTTTTCTCAATTTAATTTTCTATTTTTTAATCTAGAGATTTATTGTTTTTCAAACTCATTTGCAGATTTAGATATTCTGTCACCTAAAGCAGTGCATTATGGGTTTCCATTCCTTTAATAAGTTAGTCAATTTAATTTCACATTTCAGTAATTTTTAACATATTGATGGATTATTTTTTTAACATTTTTTATTAACTTTGTATACGTATTTGCTTTTATTTATTTATCATGATTCTAAAGCACTCGGAATCTACTTTTGTACTCAATATTATTGAAATTGATCTTCGATTTCATAAATATTTCAGTGACTAAGGAAATATTATGAAACATATAGAAACCCAAGCATCTATCTAGCTGGAAATCTGCTTCTGTTTAAACTCCCTACCAGGTATTGTTACTATTAGGAAATCAAATTTAATTAATGATAAATTGAAAATTAAGCTCTGAAAATATCGAAGTAATATATCGTCATCGAGAATACACAAGTGTGCTTACACATTAGAGGTGGATGAAAAAATCGATTAAAAGATTCTATAATAAGTCGAGTTAGGTAAAATTGTTTACAAAAAAGAAAAAGGAAACTCGAATAAATTAATTTTCAACAGATGAATAAATTGATTATTCAGAAATAGGGAGCTCTTTAATACTCGCATATAGATAAACATTATGTTCAGATTTAGAGGAAAAAATGTAATATAACGAAATTAACATGAATAAATTCCACTCTTTATATATGTCCACAATACGGTGCATTCGTTTAATTTTGTCAAATAATTCAAATAATTGAGTATACATTTTCGAACAGTAATTATAACTTTCGCCTGATTTGATATAATATCTGCATTTCCGATGAAACGCACTAAAATGCATGCACAATTGATTTACTACCTTGAATCACTGACACATGCTAGATAATGAGTTTAATGATCGATTTAATCCAAAATTTGATTCGCAGGTTCTTTTCTGAATATAAAGTCCAGCCATTAACCTCGTTCTATTTTTGAACTATTTTATTCACACCCATACGGACAATCGATTTCCCTTTTAGAAATTCAATCAATGCTTGATGGAAATCGTAATTATGATATTTAAACTACGTACCATAGTTCATTTCTACATTTTGTTGCGTTTTAGAAAATATCGTACCCGCTGAAAGAAGATAAAATTCCAGAAATGAAGTTTTTCTGATTCAGAATGGTTAATAATATAGCAATTTAGCTACATCTCGAGATCAAATTTTTTAGCGAGAACGATACATTCGCTTTGTATTCTTTGCACATAAGAAAGTAAATAGAAAAGACTATATGGTACTGAGTCATCCTCAAGGCATCCCGAGTTATTCGTATGATTGCCGTCGCGAAGCGGAAGACGAGAAGTGAAGGTGAAGTTCTAAACGATTAGGAATTGTTCGAAATTGAGAAAAAAAAATGACATCAATATTTGAAAGTCGTGTTTTGAACCAAGCATTCGCGTTCAGTCTTCACCTTACGAGTAGAAGGTTTTTCCCTTCAAATTTTATTATCAATGCGAAAATCATTCATTTTTGATATGGTGCGGGATGGAAGGTTAGATATCCAAACGGTGGTAATACTCACTAATTCATTTTTATCGACCCACTGGGAGGGATCTCAAATATGAAGAAATTTTTGTATGGTAGTTGGTTCTAATTTTCCGGCTGGTACAGTAATTAGTCGAGTTATCCTCACTTCTATGAAGTGTAGTTCATCTATATTGTGGTTGAAAGCATAAGCCAAGCCAGAATGAGGACTATTTTACATATATGACAGTTCCTGTTTTAATTTTCTTAGCGACTTGGTCATTCAGATTGTCCCAAACACAAAGGCAGGACGGGGGTAACTTTTTTCTGGTTACCGTCCCCTTTGAATCAAGTGCTCACGAATCCAGAGAGGAAAGAGTTTAAGGTATTTGGAGAAAGGAAATTCGCGGCGTATCCTAAAAGGATGTTCACCAATCGGCTTGAAATCAACTTGCTTAGAATTGTAGCAAATTACCAGACTAAAGGGATGGGTTAAAAAATGAAACAATATGAAGTGTGAATACTCCATTGATATGGGTGATCATGCATGTTAGGCATAACACTAACTGTGTTTAATATCGTGGCCCAACCTCTACCTAAGAGATACTTCCATTTATCGGAGTGGAGGTAACTCAAACCCACAACATTGCTATACCCAACAAAGAAAAAGAAAAATTGTTCCTTATGTGAAAGATTCACGTCTCTACAATATGAGATAGGTTAAATGTTTAAAAAATAACCAAAATTGTCTGTTATCAACAAAACATAAATTTCAAATGTTGATTTAAATATTTGTTTTTGTTTCAATTTCCTACAATTCCTTGTTTATACTTGTTTATCATGACTTTTTACTTTCTCATATGCGGAGTACACAAAGAGAAAATATTATAATCTTCAAAGAAAAAAAACTTCGAACTCGAAATCTTGGCGAATTTCACATCTGAGACCTCTCCGAGTTCGTCTGGCATTATGTCTGTCTGTTTGTCTAAGACAAAAATAATTCAAAAACGCTTCGAAATTATTGATAAAATTTGGTATACGATTTGTACAATAAATTTGTTATAAATTTCTATCAAATTTTGGGCTATATGGAAGTCTGTCTGTCCGGCTATCTAAATATAAGTTAACTCGCCAACTACAAATCGAAAGAAAACTAGGGGTTAAAATTTAATTCAGCATCTAAATTAGTAGATTTAGCAATATCTATCAAATTTGGAACCAAATACAAATAAGGGATGGCCGTCTATCGGTTTGTGCTTTCACAAGAGTATAAATACGACATAGCAAAAATGAAATGACTTACATTTATGAAATTTTGTATTTAATCTTGTAACTATAAATGTAGCACCATGTTTTTTATCGATTGAAAAAAAAGCGCCAAAAATACGCAAATTCGATGCGTCTAGTGTATGTGTATTAACCGCACTTCAGCAATCAATCGCCAAAAATAATCTCTAAAGATCGCAATCTAATAAACTCTTTCATAACTATTGTTCGCTTGTGGCGCAGGTTCACACTTTGCAGTCCGCACGTCAGATCGGAATTCTTTTATTTGGCGCCGACAGGATTTCTATCGTCGGCGACTTTCTTAAGTTTTTGGAAGACCTAATATTTTCGTTTTCATAAAATAAATAAATGAATAATTAAAATAATAAAAAATTTTATAAAATAAATAATAATGAGTAATAAATAATTAAAATAAAATAAAATATTCATGAAATAAATGAAATTTTTCGAGACACCATTGTAGTGTTTCCGAATGGCATAGTGTTAACCATATGGAGTATACTTATTCCTGAATATAAGAGAAAGTTTCGAGAAGATTACCCCCGCTGGTTTAAATTCGATTTCGATCGTTTGATAATGCTAGCACCAATTTTGATCTATCGTAAAAATCTTCAGGAAAAGAGCACTGTTTATAAAATTTCCAGCTTCACATGTTGCAAAACAAACTCATCATGAACATTATACCGGCTATAAAACGTGCACTTTACAAGGACCCTAGCTGTCTGGTTGTACTTCAGAATCTTCCATCGATGAAAACTGAATTCTTTTATTGTTTGTTCATGTATCCTTTTAGTAATACTCAGACGGATAAAATGCACTTTCTGTTGAAAAATCGGTATTTTTATTCCGTTTCTAATAAATATTCCAGCTTGAACAACACGCGTCTGTGCATCTGAAAGTGGCTCGGACGAATGAAATATGATTGAAATAAATGAGATAAATTTTGAAAAATTTACGAAAGTGGATATTGAAGAGAATTTACTCGACTAGAAATATAGCCGGAGACAGTAAATAAATAAAGATCTTTTTCTGAATGCCTGTTTCAGCAAAGTTTTCTATAAAGTATTCTATTTTTGTTTCTTTGTTACTGTGGTGAAAGCTTATAAGCCAGTTAACAGCTACGCTTCACGATTAATTGCTTTTGTATCGTGGTCATGTTACTCGGCTGGGAACCACAAGGTCCCAGGTTCTATCCTCGCTCCTACCAAATCCACCACATTAAGTTCGGCGATAGATGCAGTTCGTGCTTCTAGTCGTAGAGTGAGTGGTGTAACTATATTTGATTGCATTAGTCAATATCTTTCGACATAACTTATATTCAAACAATAAATCATGTATATTTAAAAGCTATCAAAAATAAATCAGGTAAAGTCCCCATTTAATACTAGTTGACTTAGACAATCAGCTAATTCTTAGGAAATGATAATTGTGTTTAATTCCGAACTGTTTCCAACAAAATCAAATTGAAGTGAATTCACATTCCCATTGTGCCAAATTTAGTATCTTAATCCTATCCAGTAGAGTGGCAACACAAACATTCACCTTTATTATTTGTAGAGATTAAATAATTAATTATATCGAACAATAATTAGAATTTTGATTTGATGTTGGTTAGTTTTAACAAAGAAATTGTAACTAAGCAATTTTGAATTTATTGTGATTTAAATATTAAACATCAAAGTAAATGCTTTTAATTATTTTTCGCAGTCCTCGCTATCGTTTTTAAATTCCACAGCGGGCATTTCAAAGATAGGAATATAAAACTTCATAAATGGTTGTTGATTTTTGTTTCTTTGGTGAGTACAACAAAGTGGCTTGTTTGCTTTCTGGGTCCATCACCAGTGACGGGACGTATTTCTGTCTGGAGCTCGGTGCATGTGCTGCTCGTATAATGGTTTATTATGCCGTAGTACCTAATGTTATTTGACGCAGTGATTCAGTCATTTCCACATGGAAATGCCAAGGCATGGCAAGAGTAGCTTTTTGTGGTTTCTATAAGTTAATAAAAATTTAGTGGTTGCAGATAAATAAATAAAAAATAATTAAAATATATGTTACATGTGTAAAATAAAGACACATGTAAGAACGTTGCTTTAGCATTTCATTAAGAAAGAATTAGGGGGTGTAGTTAGGGGTGTAGCTAAATAGTACTCTTGGCCCTAGATGGCGCTACTGAAAAACAAGAGACGCACTCTAGGCTTAAAATTACTAACTTCTAAAGTTAGTGGACTTGTCTATGAAAAGTGCCATTAGAAACAACAACAACAACAACGTTTCTTATAAAAAGCCGGAGTCCTGGCATAGGGGTAGCGTGTCTTCTCCGTGATCTGGGCGTCCTGGATTCGAGGCCCGGTTTGGGCATGGTTGTTCTTCCGTTGTTCTATCTGCGAGATGTGTGAATGTGCCCTCCTGTAAAAAGGGGTTGTGCAAGCGAATGAGTGATGCGTGAGTAGCAAAGTCGTACTCTTGGCCCTAGTTGGCGCTACTATAAAAACAAGAGACTCTCCCCCACCGGCTTAAATCGCTGTCTTCGGTACAGCGGGCTTGTCCAAGGCAAGTGCCATAAGAAACAACAACAACAGAATTATATTGTAAACGATATTTTTAATTAATATTTATTTATCATTAATTATCTTTAATTTTTTCATTCAAATGAAATTACAGGCCCTTAAAAAATTTGCAATAGTACAACGTTTGAAACACCACATTTAATGTCTCTCGAAGGATAAAAGATGCAGTTACTACAATAGTATCTTTCTTCCCTTACAACAATGGCACGATCGTGCGGCAGAAATTGGTATTTTTGGAACCGTGGTACCTTTAAGGAATTTTCTCTCTCTACGAAATACAGGCATGTCTTTTTGCCTGCTTTTCTAATGAAGATTGAAATTTCTAAAAAGAAGGGCATTAGATTGTTGATGTATTTAGATATCACGCACAGAATTAGATAATTATTTATACAATAAAGAAAGTTTGTCTTGTGAGAGCACCATCCTTGTAGGTTGTTATCTAAATTCAAATTAGTGGATATGTAAGAGGTATTTTAAACAATTTCTACTCGTCACTGGAAAAAAACACAAATAGAGTAAATATATTAATGGAAAATGGTATAAAAATTAACAGAAAAGAAAAAAAAAGTCAAATTTTCTATTCAACTAACAAATCCGTGCAGTTAAATATTCTAGTTTGAAGAATGACATGGTAAAAATCTAATTCTCTTTTGATTTATGATGCGTCTCAGAAATGATACAATTTTTGTATTGCGATGTTGAAAGAAAAAACAAAAATTGTTTTGACAGATAAAAGGACGTGATTTATATTATGATCAATGTTAGTACAATATTTACAACACAGTGTTGCACTTCCTAATAAACGTAATTGTTTCATGGATTTGAAAAATATTACATAAATCAAGAGCATTTAGCTTTTTAATATGTTTTTGATACATAAATAATAATTAAAAATACATCTAATGTACGTGATGAGGAAAAGAGTAAAAACAAATCTACTATGTTTTTCGCTATGACTTCCCCCTATATTTTTACTTAAAAAATATAATAACAAATAACTTCTTCTTTATCTAATTTCCTTTTTAAATGTGTTAATAAAAATCTGCAATTTAATGTTAATATCTTAAACGAATTTCATATTTTTTAATCTTTGCTAGTTTTATTTAATGGTGTTCACATGTACGCTGATAAACCGACAGTCTACTCTTCGAAGGATTTGGTTCAAAATTTCATATAGATCTATAATTTTGATAATGGCATACCAAATTCCAATAATCTATCATTTTATTTTGGTCATTCACGATCATTCGACGCCATAATAGTGGAGTGTTGCATTGCATTCTAGTTTATTCCACTTCTCTCGATGAACATTTTGTTACATTACACCGCAAACCAACCTTCTATTACATATCACAATACCATCGCATTTGGTCGCCATTTAGAACGAGTGATGGTGGCCAGATACCACATTCACCTAAGTACCATATATAGCTATTCTTTCCAAATGATGCAATGGAACCAATTTTCATATCCAAAGGGGATATCCAACTTTCTATGCTATTTCACGCCAATTCTGACCGATATTTGGCATGGATGATCGGTTTTGAAGTTGTACCATTTTAGTGATGTGGCGTTGAGTGATTGTGAATGTCTGGCCTTAGATTTTTAAGTTAGAAGTGCCTTCATATTCCTAGAAATTTTTTTTTCCTTAGTCGAGGAGGTGTAAAAGATAGAGGTTCGTCCAAGTCGAATTTTTGTCGACTACACTACTTTTTATTCGTATATAAGAAACTAAAAACAAGATACAGCTAAATTTTATAGTCTTTGTTTACTATAAGGTCTTTATTTACTTACAAGGTACAGTCTTTCTTTGATAATTTAACAAGCATTTAGTTTTTCTTATCTCTCTATGTTGTTGGAATTCGTGAAAATCTATAATTGTATGATTAAAAAATCTAAATGGCAAGCTTGTGTACTGTTTATAAAGTGATGATTTTTTTTTCGTTATCCAATAGATATGAAAGTTCACAGAATCTACATTTTTGTAGAGCTTTATTCCTCATTTCACTCTTATATTTATATTTGTCATAAATTATTTTCGAAACTTCTACCTGTTTCTAGAAAATAAAATTATTTCTAAAAATAATTTTAAATCTAATGGGAAATATTTAGATATACATTCAAAATTCATCGCTAATCACAAGTTTACAGAAATATTTCACAAAAGTAATCTTTCTCTTTACATTGCGAAAGTTCTTGTTCTATCTGTAATATTCCTAAAGTGCACTTAAAGAAATTGGATTCTCTTTGTTAGATTGCGCAAAAGTGTTATTATTTATTTACTGCACTAAACTATCGTTGATCCTTAATGGACGTGAGCTAGATTATGAGAACAAACACATTGCTCCAGTCTTTAAGTTCACGAAAAAAGTGCTATTTTCCTACTCTTCCTGTCTTTTCTTCAAAAGTTTCATGGGAATTATCTAGGTATAAGAAGTTAATGGCGTTTAATTTAATCAGTCAATTGTTCTGTTTTTTAATTTCAGGGAATTATTTTAAAGGTGAAGCTCTCAATTTTAAACCTTTATCAGATGATACAGATAATTCTTAGCAGAGATTTCAAGTGTACACATCGGAATTCAAGAAGACGTTTGCCCCATAGAGAATTGAACAAATTTTGTATTAAATCCATGAAAGAGGAAAGATAATTTTCGTAAAAAGTCATCAGTATTCTTCACTGAATTAACCCTTTCTAGGGCCGTAGGAAGTATGCTCCTCACCAAATTTATCCATCTTTGTATGAAATTATGTAGGTTGGCATAAGTTCTGACACATTTTTGAAGAAAGAAACTTAGATGCTTCAATTCTTTATCTCACACAAAATGATGTGTCTTGATTTGTTACTTAATTATTAATTCACTAAATTAATGAATGAATAAAATTAAATTTATCTAATAAGCTAAATGAATCCCTTTTCTTATTCTCATTTCAAGCCTCAAAATATTTTAACATAATATAACTAGAAAAAAATGGCCTTTTAAAGGGTTAAAAAATTTGATATTTATGAAATTTTAATTTATTTATCTGAGAATTGTGGTTTCGCTCAATGAAAATATTAAATATAAGTCAGGATCTTTTTTTATAAACATTAATTTTTAATGTCTTTCTTCTTTATAAAATAAATTTCTTGGCATTTCTTTTCTTTCCTTAATTCTATTATATGCATTTCATTTGATTGCAAGCTTGGCATCGAAAACAGAGCCAATAAATGCAAGGGGAAAAAAGAAGGTATCAAATTAAATAAACTTTTAATTTTTGATTGAAAAGCTATTTAATTAAGTGCCCAAGATGGTAAAAATTGAACTGTTTGCAACTGAATTTAAAAATATCTGTACAAAATATAAACATTGTAATAACATCATAC
This sequence comes from Argiope bruennichi, assembly GCF_947563725.1. Classification (NCBI taxonomy): domain Eukaryota; kingdom Metazoa; phylum Arthropoda; class Arachnida; order Araneae; family Araneidae; genus Argiope; species Argiope bruennichi. The sequence continues at coordinate 116,055,374 of NC_079154.1, forward strand.
TGAACATCAGTAATGATAAAGAATAAATTTCATCTCTTTTTTATGAGTAAAAACATATTTTATTATCTATAGTTGATAAATCATAGATAAAGAGAGGATTAAACTTACGTTGCACCATTGATGAAATTCGCAAATTAAGTGGAAATGTTTTTACATAGAAATCGAAGCTGCTGGACTGTGCAAATGCTTTAAAAAAATATGAAAACCTTTATTAGCTAGCTATTATCGAAAAGGCGTTCAAATGGTCTGCAGAACAGATTGCTGAAGCTATAGCTAACAACTTTTGCTCATAATTATTACACAGATTGCAAGTGATCAAGGATCAAGGAAAGGGCTTTCAAAATTTTAAGCAACTTTTCATTAACATTTTGATATTTTTTTTTAAATTATGAAATTTCGATTATTTTAACACGAAAAGAATTTCTACACTATCTGAAAATAAAAAAAAATGGCTATTCGGTGATATCGAATGTATTTCCGTAATTTTTTTTTCTTTACTCTTGATAAAGTTTTGAAAAATGTTGATAATTTTTTTTCATTGCTTTACATTGTTTCAGTTTCTACTTTTACATGCGCACGCGTTACGACGGTATTAATTATATTTTTTTATGAGCGTGTTATCGTTAATTAAGAATAAAGTTTTAAATCTCAATAGCTATAAGTGAAAGAGAATAAGGTGTGTGTGTGTGTGTGTGTGTGTGTGTGTGAGAGAGAGAGAGAGAGTGAGAGTTCTACAGGCCATACCATTTGACTTAGAGCTACCAAATTATACATGCGTATTTTTTGAGGGTAGAAATACGCACTTTAGAGGGTGTTTTTTTTTTTAATTTTAATTGCAATGATAATTGTTTAAAAATTATAACAGATGTTTATGGGTTAATTTTCTAATATATTCTTGAAGGTAAAGGATTTTGGTCCCGCTTTAAAGTTAAAAAATATTCTTTAATTATGCTAATTATTTGCTGTAAAATTCTGTAATCAATATTTAATTATTTTTAAGATATTTTTTAAGTATATTTTATAAGAATATTTTCATATTTTGAATGAAACCCAAACTGTTTTCATTCTTCCATCAAATACTTTTTATGCGTGATTTTCTCCCATTCTCAAAAGCTAAGGTGGAAAAAATAATTATCTTTAATACCTGTATAATTCATATATTTATTATTAGGCGTGTAAGTAAGTTTCAGTATAAGACCTGTTTTTAACATTTTTTTAATAATTTTGTTAGGTTTGCAATAATAGTATTACAGTGGTGAAATAATTTTAAAATGCGTCCATTTTTAAACACTGTTATTCTTGTCACTGTTAACGCTTTAAATTGATATGTTAAATGTTAATAAGTCTATCAAAATTTTAAATTTTCGATATTAAAATAATAAAACAGTTTCATGAGGATATCGATTAAGAGCAAGTTACACAAAATGTGTATTTGAAAATTTTAATAATCACCCAACGAACCAACTGAATGCCAAAGATAGCTAGTGTAATATAAAGACAGTCGAATCAAAAAATACTATCATGCCATGACTTTTTGGATAGAGGTTCAAATCTTCTTTGATCCTTTTTTCGATCAACTGTTTTTGTCAGGTGTTTCCTCACTATTTCACGCATGATATATTTCTCTTATTTGTGAAAAAGGAATGAAAGTTTATGAAAATTTTGACAAAAATAGTTGATCTCATCTTTGACCGTGACCTTGAAAATTCAATTTCTAACTTTTTCCCCCATTAATCATCAAATTTAGTAATAGACATAAAAGCTTAAAGCTTTCATATCTGGAACTGAGACCCATTCAAGACCTGCCGTCTCATCGAAATTCCCAATAATGAGAAGAAGTCTAGACATAAAAATGAAGATAGATGTTTTACGTAAGCAGGTTTATTTTATTTTGAAATTGCTGGTTAAAGTAAACGATTATTGACGTTCTAAATCGAAAAAAAGCAATTCTTAAAGTTGAATCGAACATGATAAAAGAATACTTTATGAATTTATCTTGGTGCATGAAAGGGACATTATTTTCCAAATATTTAAAAATACTTTTTTTGGCTAAATTAATAAATAAGGTTCAACCGCCAAATTGTAATTTTTTAAAAGCGATAAATTGTCAAATATGGTAATCTAACTCTATTCTTTAATTGTTATTTGGCAGGTTTTCTACTGTTTAGTCCGATTTGGTACAGATTGGCGAAATATCTGTACCTATTCTTTACTTTTAACGTATTTTTTTTTAAATCTGAGCCACTGTAGCTATAATTATCCCCCCAAAAAATTATCCTGAATATCAATCTATCATTTCGTTCAAAAATGAGGTTGTACATATAAGAAAGAAAAATAAATATAATATGTGTAAAATTTTGTCACACACAGACGGACGAACATTTTCCTAAAATGTGCTTTTCGAATACAGGAAAGTCTAAAGCGTGGTGATTCGCCAAAATCTCACGTTCAAATTTTTTGGCGATTACTATACTTTTTAAATTCTTCAACACCAAACGTCCTCCAGCTGGTGTGGTGTGGAAGTTTGAAGAGGGGGTGTCAGTCCAAGGGACCTATATAACCCTAGTGTTGCTTTAAAACCGGATGCTAATATAACTGAAACAGAAACTATGCTATGTATGTGAGAAAATTAAAAAAAAGCGGTTATTGAGATTTTATTAGATTTTTAATTAAAACTTAATTGAAATGGCAACGTTCTCTCTTAATAACAGCAAAGCAGTTGATTGAATAAAATTTATTTTAAAATATGTTCGTTCGGATGAATTTTTTTGAAAGACGATATAAAATAGTTATATTTTTTTAAATTTTTGTATAAAAAAGAATGAAAAAACATCTTTGAAGCCAAAATATTATATTTGAGAGACAGAAGCTTCTTTTAAAAATTCGGAGGTCTTTTTGAATAAAAAGAGATATAAAACTAAAATCTAGATGCTTATGGTTTAGATGCTTATCAAATGAAAACATAAAATTTTGTAGATACCTTGAGAAATGTATTTAAATAGCTCCTGAACTAAAAAAAATTGTACTGTCTACTCTTTAAATATTCGGATTTAACTGATAATTAATATGAACTATTTGATTTTTTTTCGTATTGTGAAACATTAAAAAAGCTATAGAATATTTCCAAATGAATTCCTTATTGTCTAGTTCAGAAACTGCATTCCTTTTTGAGAAATTATGATATCAAAAAAGAAAAAGATATATACATCATATTACAATTTATGAGGTTTTTGTCAGAAAATTCAATTAAAATGATAATTTGTGAAAATAGTACTTAAAAATGTAAAATAGCAATAAAACATAGGTAATGCAAGCATAAAAATCAGTATAACTTCCAAAAAATAGACACAAAATTCGAGTGATTTTATGAAGAAAATTGATCAGAAATTAAGAAAATTGAATTTAAAAATATTCATATTTTCGCAAAAAATCGACTTTTTAACGTAATTACCTGCCTTAATTCCGTTTTAAAATTTAAAAAAAATTAAGCTTTTAATGATAACAGTTTTATCTCCAATAAATTTTTCATATTATTTTACATATATTTTAAATCGATACTTATTGCTTTCATGACTGCGTTTCTACTCATGCGCATTGCAGTGGGATTAAATATATTCTCTTGTGTGCATATTTTCGCTGCTATAAGATAAAGGGCAAATATTTAAACAGTAACAGAAAGATAGGAGAATCAAATCTTATGGTTCTGCAAGGAGTTGAACTGGAGGTTCTAATCTCTTTTACACATTCTTTTCTTTATAAGAAATGATGTTATAAAATGGCATCGTATAGTTATTCTTTTCACATTTTACAAGTGTAAGAAAAATCTATTTTTTTTATAATACTGTTTTCCAAAATGTTCGTCCATAGGTATAAAAATGGCGAAAATGCGAGTAAAACTGTAAAATACTTTTAATGGAAGAAATAATTTTAAATTTCCAGATAAAATGTGCACTTACTAAACAAACAAGCTCAATTAATTTTTACCATACCTTATTACATGAAAACGATTGAAAAATTGAGGTGAAAATACTCTCTATTTTTATTCGTATGGAAATTTTCATTTCTCTCATGAAGTTCGCTTGCAAAATAAAAAGTGAGAGTGATGTTTTTTCTTTTTTTTTCTTTTAAAGTTAACGGGAATTAATAGTTACTGACGTAATGAAACTGCCATGTGACTGAATTTCTATCTCAGTCTGAATGATTGATTTTCCGAGAAAAGACTCTAAAGATAGATAGTGAAAGATGGTTTGATATCTCAGTCCTCAAATAAGTTGAGTCGAGAACCTTGAACTTTAGTATATCGTTTCGAGAAAGAAAGATTAAAATGAATCTATCTGGAAACTTCTAATTTGCATACAGTGTGTTTGTATGTATCAGTGTAAAGAGTACTCTTGTATCGATAAATGAAACCAACGGCGAGTAGTCTTCCCAAAACTTTCTCGCATACTCTCTAATATACTTGTCATGTCAGAAAACGCTTTGCATTACATTGGCGTACTATAGTTACGAAATATTAAATTTTGGCGTAAATTTAGCGTTATTACAAAATCTAACGTGTCATCCTTGGCTAGTTATTTGGCGATCAATCCCTGGCAGTCAGTTAATAGTAGCCAAAAATCAAATTTGTGGTTTTAAATACATTTTTCTCGGTACAGTTCTAGGAACGGGTACCATTTGGCGATTTTCCGCCAAAGTTTTCTCGCCAAGCCCCGTGGAGGCTGTCATCTTCAGAATTTTATTTCTCAATATTATGACTATTTTTAAAAGACGTTGGCGACTTTATCTTTAAAATTTGGCGGTATCCGTCACTAGAATTTAGCCTTTTTGGAACCGATTGGAACAAATATTTGACACAAAACTGCACTTGTAGTTACTAATTCCCATTTCAAATGTGATATATTTAAGTCAATGTGTTTTTGAATGATCGTATTTGCTTATTTCTGAAAGTACAGGCTGCCAGATAGACAACCCTTTGTTGGATTTAGCTTAAAATTTGATATTATAGATGCTAAAAAAGTGAAACTGAATTATATCCATTTAGATATCTTCATTGTGTAATTATTGTGTTAACTTATTTACTAACAGATGGACAGACAGACTTCTTCTGCACTCGTTTTACTCAAAATTTTATAGAAATCTACAAATTTGGTGTAAAGACCGTATATCAAATTCCAATTGTTTAACTCAAATCGTTTTTGAGTTATCTTTGTCACAGACAGACAGACATTTTCCAAAAATGTGTTTTTCGAACTCCTGGAGGTCTAAAATGTGGAGATTCGACAAAATCTTGTGTACGAATTTTTTTTATAAGTATACTTTCTCTATATTACATATACGAGAAAGTAAAAAGTAACGAGTGAATTTTTCAACTTACATATGGAATTTTCAGTATCCAGTTTTTTACGATTTTTTACAAACGTCTCTTCATGTTAAAATTTTTCGTTACCAGTGCATTCAAACCAATGCAGTGCCGCTGCCGCAAATTATGTTGTTCAAAAAAATTACCTCTATTTTTTTAAGAATAGTTAAATTGAAAAGGCTATAACGATCAACGCCATCTATTGGAATAGTTCGACTTCATTTTCTTTCAGGGAACTAAAAAAAACGCTCGTTCTTGGGGAGTCAGAGAGTGATGGTAGCTAATATATTTTATGTTAACTAAATAATCATATTTTTTAAATTACTGGTTTGTGATGTATGCAATGTAATAAATTATAAAGATAAATAAATAAAAAGATATTTCGAATATTGACTGTAAATATTTGCTCATACATGACATTACATAACACTTATTGCTTTGCATTGATTGATATCTTCGTTTTCTATGTAAAAAAATATTTTGACTATCCAAAACATTTGCAAATTTGGAAATTCTATTTAACGTCCCCCCCCCCCTTAGACAATTCTATTCTCTCCTATATAAAATTGAGAAGTATTTTTTATTTTAATAATATTTACTTTGATTTAAGTATTTATTCCATAATTTTAAACCATGGTCAGAAAACGAAGTTGACTCACCATATGGCCTCCGTTCTTCAAATTTCCGTGCCATACCAACTGGAAGACATTTAACTCGAGAAGAATTAGTGTTTATCATAATCGCTTATAGAATGGTTTTTCAGTGGAATCGAGTTTTAAATTTGAATCTCCAAGCCGAAGCCAAGATCATATTACCGAGCCCCCGTTGTTCGCTGAGTAATTTTTATCCTTATTTAAAAACAATGTTTGAAAAAAAAAGTTCAAAAAACACCTCAAAATGTGCACTGCGTAGGGCTATAAAATAACTATATCTGCCACTAAAAGTATGTGAATTAAATGTAAAGTTTAATATTTGTTGAGAAAAATATTTGTTGTCAATTTGTAGTCTTCAGTGTTGGATATAGATAACATATAGCGAAATATAATTTTAATATTTTAGCCTATTGTTTTTTTTTTTTTTTTTTTTTGGCTTTATTCATGCAAATAAAAAAACAGCCCTTTCCAGTTATATATTGAACCTTCATACATTGTCAAATAGTCAATGAGAGGAAAATTCAGTTTCGAATTTTCTCTAAATTATCAGATATACAGAGGCAGAGGAAAGGGAAAAAAAGATAAGTCTTGTAATTATCTCTTCATATTAGCGAAAAGCCGCTGAAATAAGAATAGTTTGACCTTGAAAGTATACAGACGATAATGATTTTCAAGAAAGAACAATTCAGTTAATGCTGTTTCGACTTTTACCTAATTTAAAATCTTAAGAGATTAGATTATTACCTTAAGAGATCTTTTATTACCTAATGAGATTAGATTTTTCCTTTTGCCTTGTTAGAAATAATATTTCTGTTTTTTCGAAAATTTGCAAAAACTTCTCATAGAAGATGACAAAAATTTGATGAAAAACTTTTAGACTAGCTAAAATTTCAGAAGAAATAAAAAAAGCTAAAAAAAATCATAAATCTTAAGAATATTGTCTGTATTTTTCCTTTTTTTATCTTTATATAGGCTTTAATGTACTAATCTTATGCTCTATAAACTTTTCTAAGTTAATTTTCTTTTGTTTTTGTTCTTCTTTTATTTAACCCTTATCGTGGCAAGATCGCTTTTTTGAAAGAAAGCAAAAAAAAAAAAAAAAAATGTATATAGGTAGCTATACATTTTGCATAGTATACCTCATTTTGTATAGCATCTCATTTTGTACAGTATACCATACATATAACTTTATAAAAATTATTTTATAGTGGTAGTATATTTTTATAAAGTTCTATGTATGGTATACTATACAAAATGAACATAAGGGTTGATGAAAAATTGTTTTAAAAAATTATAAATAATCTAACATTAGAAAATCTAATAAACTATCAGAGGCATTTTTTTTTTTTCTTTTGTAACTGCAAAATTTTCCAAAAAAAGTTACATTATTTTAAATCACTGTTAAAGGTTAACTGATAACTTTCAATAAAAGTTAATTAACAAACCTCATCATTTCATTCTTTATATTAATAAATATTAATTTAGATTTGCCCGTGGCTACATATTGCTAAAATTCTTCATTGATGATGTTGAACTTCACTTCGATAGCAATGCTCCAAATCACACACTTCTGATATATTAGAGTAAGAAGAATGTGGTTTCCAGCACGACATACAGTTTAGTTAGTTTAGTTATATTAACGTCCCGTTGTAAAGCAACACTAGGGCTATTTTGGAACGGACCTCGTCATTTTGAATCGCGGTCAGATGACGAGGACGACACCTGAGCTGGCACCCCTTCTCCACACCACACCTCACCAGCGGGAGGACGTTTGGCATGACGGATTTAACGTGCAACAGACCCCTTTACAAGCCGGTTCTTCGGTGGAATCGGGTCTCAAACCTGAAACCCTACGGCTCACAAGCCGAGACCTTGCCACCAGGCAACCACGGCCGCACAACATACAGTTAGTGAAACCTATTCTTATGGATTTATTTTCTTGGGGTTACAAGAAACATAAATTTTATTATTAGGCACTATGAACGAACTAGTTGAGAAAATTCACTGAAAAAAAAAAGGCCCCCAAATGTTAATTAACAAGTTTATTGTCTTTTCGATCAGTTTCATCTGAAGCGTTTTAATGAATTACGATTGACAATTCGGGCATTTTCATTAATTTACAAAATTCTATTACTTAGATATATATTATAAATTACTTACACGATATTTATTCAAATTATGTATACGTTTCCCAGTGCCGGAACGAGCAACTGTCTAGGGCAGCTTTACTAAAAGGAGGCCGCAACCAAGTAAACTTAAAAAGACATAATTTCTCTAGTTATAAAATAATTAAATTCTATGAAATGCAAATATTTTTTATTATAAAATATCTGTAACTGTGTGTTTATATACTGAAGCATTAAAATTATCAAGTATGAGTTCTTTTTTTATAAAATATTGGAATATTTATTATTCGTTAGCTCATAATATTTTACTTATGTTTTATATGGCACACATTTTAAAAGATGCATGTGTGTGCGTACGTGTGCGTGTGGGAGAGAGAAAGAGACTAAATTGACTCGTTATTAAAATAAGTTCCACATAATGTGTGTGCATTCCCGCAAAATGTCTAAATCCACCACTGATGTTTTTGAAGCACCCTATATTTAATCTATTCAAGTTTTTAAATTTTTCAGATTTTTTGAGAATAGTGCTGGGCATTCTATTAATATCATTTTTCCAAATAACTCTGTATTAACCACATCAATATAGCTGTTAATATTTAATTCAATCATGTTAGAATTTTTAATTGTTTCTGCACAATATTTATAATTTCGAGTTAAGCCTAGATTATAAAGATAAAACATTTTAAAATTATTTTTATTTTTAGTATGAGTAATGTTATTTATTTTTGTTATCTGAAAATTCTAAACTAGTTTTAAATCAGATTAATTGCAATTATAGTGGAATATTTATTCCTCAAAACAACTCTAAAAAAACGAATGAATGAATCGATAAAAAATGCTATTCCCTTAACTTGACAAACCTAACTACGTGCTATTCAATATTTCTGAAAGCTGTTTTCCGTTTACTGTGACATCATATCCTGTTTTCCACCAACAAGATGCTCAACGGCGCATTTGGCTTGCATTACATAAACATGAATGGATTTCAATATTTTATATTATTATGTAGCATTGTATATAAAGAGAATTTCGTTTCGCTGCTCATGTGACAGATCTATAAGATTTGCATCTAAACCGCGCTTCGAAATAGAAGAAAATTTTGCGCACAAAAAAAATTGTTTTAAATTGCAAAGCTAAACGCAATTTCCTGACTTTATTGTTTTGCATGTTCAAAATACTCACATGTTCTTTTATGTGTTGGTATTAAAATTTGTATATTACATTTGTCTTTAAATGAATTGTCTACTTCTTATTTCAAATCGTATTATCAAACTGTACACAAAATAGTAATGTCATTAATTAATAAACTCTGCCAATATTCTTTTCTTTAAAAAAAACCAATTAAATAAAAAGTTTGTAGTTCACCTGATTGAAGGACTAGGGTATCAAACCATCTTCCACAATCTATATTTAGACACCGCCAAAGAATATATATATATATATATATATATATATATATATATATATATATATATATATATATATATATATATATATATATATATATATATATAAAAGGAATATAAAAGCCGAAATTTCAAATCAGAAGTTTTGTAAAATTAATTTCAGTTAAAATTCTAAAAGAACGAGAAAGAGTATATAATTTCTTAAGCATTGCTCTAGAAGTAACGAAAAGTACGATAATTTTGTTTATTTTAATTGAGATGATTTCATTACTGATGCCTTTTTAAAATTAATATGTACATAGCATTTTCTCTTTTCACGTTCGGCTTAGAATTTGCTGGGTTAATAATCGAATTTTCTGATGGATCTTCTCTTAAAATTCTATCCTTTTATGTAGCAAAAAAATTTTATGAATTTTTGTGGAAATGCTCTCTTTACTGTTTCCAACATATTTTTCGATATTAAGAATCTTAGAATGTAACGTGTAATCAACCAAAATGATGATGCAGTGCTTCAATGAGCAATTTACTTTGTCTAATATAATCTTTTTGTATATCCAATTACTTTTGTGCTATAAAATATATCGCGCTTGAAAAGTTGTCAAATCAAACGCAAACCTATTTATTGTGAGAATCAACAATAAGGCGATAGAATAAAGGAAATGAATTAAAGATGACTTCAATTCACTATTTTGTAATTTTTAGTTGGTTTTATTGGTTAATTGAATCCATGCTTCATTGCGACTGTTTTCTCACACTGGTCATATGATTTTTCAAAACCAAATCAGATTACAGGTTTATCAGAAACTATATTTAATTCTGCATTATTATGTGTACATTATTTACAATTTTCAAATTCAATTAATTAATATTGTAATACACACATAATATTATGTTCATAATGTGCACTAAAATTTCGGCAGCTTCAGTAAGTTTCATAATCACCGCAGGCCCCTGAGATCATATAATCAATAGTAGCCATCCATTTGAATTTATTTGAAAAAGATTATTCTTTCGTTTTTAATCATAAAATTGGTAATTTTTCAACATTTAGAGTTCGATTAAGGATGAAAATCGAAAAAAATAATTAAAACGAATAACGACAACAGGAAATTAATCAATAGTTAGCAACAAAAATGAATCGGGAGCTGATCACAGAAAGGCCTGCGAAGGCATCAGAATTCACTCATGCGCAATAGCCAAGCGACGTAGTAGGAAATGAAAGCCCAAGTTTTATCCCATCGGATTTTCTGGCAGCTCTGGTTGTTCTTGCCTCATCCTAGATTTGGCGCATAGCCAGGAGTGTTCAATTTTTTTTTTTTTTTTTTCATTCCACCCAATGCTGCTTTAATGCTTTTTTTTATTACTTTTTCCTTCCACAATTATTACCTTCTCGTATGAAGAACAGAGGAACTACTGTAATCGTCAAAAATTCGAACTCCAGTTTTTGACAAATCTCCGTGTTTCAGACGTTTGAAAAACACATTTTTGGCATTATGTCTGTCAGTCTGCCTGTTTGTGTACACGATAACTCAAAAACGTTCTGAATTATATAGATGGAACTCGGTATATGGACTAATGGCTAAATTTATAGATTTCTATCAAAATTTGAATGAAATCCATTCACAAAAGTCTGCCTGTCTAGCTGTTCGAATACAAGTGAACTCGATAATTACAAAATGCAAAGAAGTTTGTAGATAAAATTTGGTACACAAATTTAACATCTAAAATATAGATTTAGCCAGTATATTTATGCGGTTATATATATGCAGTATATATATTCAATTTTTTATATACTAGCCAGTTCTGTCAAATGGTTGACTGTCTGTTGGTCTGCATGTACAGAATGTAAACGCAATGACTTAAATAAAAGAAATTTAGTATGTTATCTTATACTTACATTTGCAATTTTGAGGCAAATTTTGGGTTTAATCGTTCGGCAAAACGACGTACAAAATAAAAATTCTCTTTTTATATCCAACAAAAATACTAAATTCATGTTAAAGACCTATATTACGTAACTTTCGTTCACGAACGCCATGCACGGTACTCTTAGCCTTAACCAAGACCCACAATTTACAAAACACTACAACCCCACCACAAGGATGGGAGGGGGGGATTATTGGAGAATGAACGAGAAAATTTCGGAAAGATCACTTCCACTGGTTTGGTTATGTTTTCTTTCTTTCTTTCTTTTTCTTTTTTTTTTTTCACTATCAGAAAACTCCTTTGCTTCAATTTATATTTATTTACTTTTATTAGAAATCACTTATCGAAGAAAAATTCATCGGTAATTTCTTTGAATACATTTCATATAATTAAAAATTTGGTATATTTAGTGCTAGCTTTAAAAAATATATATTTTTTCTCTTTAGAAATATTTTTACAGCACAGCTCCGTTCTGAGTAGACAAGCCAACGCTACAAATAATAATGGCTTTTAAAATCTTCTGTTAACTTAATAACACCTGATCTTAAATTTCGTAGAGGTGTCGATTTTCAAAATACTCCACCCAACTTATTTTTACCAGTCCAATCAAACCAAAGCTATCACTTTGTGTTGAAATTTTAACATCTGTTTCATGTTCAAATATTAACACATTCATTTCTTTTAACACCTGGGCATTTTTATTTCAAATCGAGTGGGCAGTCAAAATCTCAATGTCAATACGTCGAATCAAGGAAAATTTAAAATTATTTCCTCATACGCGTACTTAGCTACCTTTCAAAACAAGGTTGCAGAAGCAATATACTGGTACAATGCTAGTTCAGTCTTTTCCTTTTATTTAAACGAACTTTGAAATTTTGTCAACCTTTGATTGCCTTTGCGAGTGTGCAAATACAGGCCAAAAATTAACATAGAAGCTGTGAAGTGGCATTGATATGCTCTCGAATATTAATTATTATAGGTCTGCAAACAGCGCATATAACCAGCTGGAGTTTTCTCTCTGCAACTTGCACAATATAGCGAGCTTCATGTTTATTTATGCAATACTGTGGAGAGAATTGAGAATCTAATTGGGAAACCTTTTTGTTGATTGTATATATTCAAAGTTTTATGAAGATGCAAAAGTCTGATATTAAAACTACAAGCCCAATTTCATTTTTGAGCCGCAATGTCTGAGAGGTCGGTCTAGGCTTCGGGTTGGGACGTTCCAAGTTCGAAAACCCATTCCATCGAAGGCCCCTTGTGAAGGTGCTCTGATGTAGAGGTCGAAAACATCCTTCTTCTGGTGTAGAAATTTGGAGAGAGGTTACCAACACAGATGCCATTCTCTTCGTCTGACCGTGATTAAATTTTACGAGGTTCTTCCTCGAATAATCCTAATGTTGCTTCTAAACGAGATGTTAACTCGCAAGTTGTAAATCACTTCTCATGTGACAATAGTATATGCCTGTTAGTTATGCATAAAAGTCTCGAATCCGATAGGGGTTAATATAATTAAGTTAAATTAAGTCGAGAAATATTTGAATACTTTGTTAAGCTTTTGAGTTTTCATACCCTCATGTACATGAACACAGAGACTATCTAAATCTGTTGAGTCCAGGTTTTGATTAGTCTTGTCAAAACTTGCATTAAACAGATTTAGTCCAAGTTTTAATACAGCTTAACAATTTTGATGTAAATATCGTGCATAAAAATTCAGCCATCAAGCTACTTATGCTTTTTTCAGTTATCTCGTTCGAATACATAAGAAATAATAGCACGCGATGACAGAATTTTATAAGTTTAACACAAAATTACAAGACTGGTAACAAAATCAAATTTCATATATCTATCTCTGCATTTTTATGTTGGTCTGCCCCACGAAGACCCGCCAACTCGAAAGAGTGTAAAACCTTGAAGGTCGCCGGTGAGAGTGTGGTGAATTGCATATAAGCCAGTAACAGCGCTTCTGCCCGAACAGCTGTTTTAGCAAAATCGTATCGTTACTGGACTGCTTACCTAAAGGTCCCAGGTTCTATCCTCACGCGTCTCATACCGCTTCAAGAGAACCATTATTTATTTATTGAAAGGCTTACAGTCATCGTCAGAATATGGTCGGTAAATAAGAGTATACATTATAGTTCATTTGACTAAAATGAAATATTTAAATTAAATAGTTTAGCAAACCAATTCTAAGAGACTAAAGAAAGGAGGTCAAGAGACTAAAATTGAAAAGTATATAGAAAAAGCAGTAACACACATAAACATAGAAATAATATCACGAAGTCCAAAGGATGGAAGATATAGTATACTGTACAGCAATATCAAACAATGCACCAACATCTGAAATCATCTATCTATCTCATTACATAAAGTGAAAAATGAGTGAATCACACAAATACAAGGTGAAATACGAAGCAGATCTAAAATGACAAACACATAAAAAAAAGCATCACTAGAAGGTAAATCAAGAATGTGAGCAGAAAGGTACAAAGTTTTTAATAGCTGTAATCCTACATAAAAAACAACAACTAGAAGCCATGCCAGAATAATTACATAAATAAAGAATCAATTAAAACAAGACTGTTGTGGTGACGCTTTATAAGCCAGATAACAGCTACGAGACATGAGAAATTTCTTTTGTCTTGTGGTCATGTTACTCGGCTACGAACCATAAGGTTGCGAGTTCGATCCTCGCTTATCGCCAGTAGCAACATTGGTGACCCGATGACGTCATACGCAAAATACCTTCATACAACTGTTGTAGCGCCCTCTACCAGAAATAAATAAATGAAAAAAAAAGCTGATAAATAATCAGCCAATAAAAAATGAAAAAAAAAATGAAGCTGATAAACAATCGGCCAATAAATAAAATATGAAGCTGATAAATAATCAGCCAAAAAAAATGCATAAGACGCTACAGCCAATATATCACCACTAATAACAGCAAAAACAGGACAAAAAATCGTTCGTCTCACCTCCGACGCACTGAAGGGGGAGTAATGTGGTGACGCTTTATAAGCCAGATAACAGCTACGAGACATGAGAAATTTCTTTTGTCTAGTGGTCTTGTTACTCGGCTACGAACCCAAAGGTTGCGAGTTCGATCCTCGCCTATCACCAATAGCAACACTGTAAACAACCCACAGCACTGATCCATCATCCTAGCCTCTTCTGAATTTCTTCACAAATATCTCTCGAGACTTCATATTTAAGCGATCGTATTCATATGTATATAGATGCATTAACAGATAGATTTGCCAGTTTTATAGAACTATGCGACTATAATGTAAAGAACTGATGCCAGCTTTTTTTTCATATAGTTTGTTGTATTTTTAAGTTATCGTATTTATAAGCAGTCATAAATAATTTTTTTTTTTTTTTTGAATACGAAGATTTATCAAAATATCGAAATTGAATCGTTAAAAAAAAAAAAAACATTTCAACTATAAATAAAAAAAAATATTTTATCATTGAAAAATATAAATTAATGACGTGTTAATATGTGTGTGCGTGTGGTAATGTAAATCAAAATATTGAAAATGCAGGTCTCTTCTATTTATTAACTCATAATTACATGTGCGTGCCCTCTGTTGTAAATAAATGAATACAGAATTATTTAAACATAAATGTATTATTTATTCCGAGTGAAAATTAGTACTCCAGCTATGCAATGGGAAATCAAAGAAAATAAACCACAGAACGAAATAGAATGCGAATACGATTTCCAGACGTTCTTTTTCTTTCGGCTCTTTTATTATCAGAGCAGGTCTCTTGGCAGGTCGGGGGAGACATGTCACTGATAGTCCCCACTACAAACCGCCCAGGTAAGTTTCTTTGCTGTTAAAAAATAAAATAGCCTGCATTCCTTTGAAGGCCAAGGAGGCGTCCTGTAAGGGGAGGGGGGAGGCATTCTTGAAAATTTGGTGAGATTTGTAAGAAGGAATATTAATGGAGGGAAATGGTTCTCATGATACAAAAGCATCAGATTATATACTGATATAATGAAATTCTGTAAATTCTCGATTAGCTGTGGAATTAGGTGCAACGGCAATAGATAATTCATAAAAAATGACCGATAAAAGACCGAAATCAATACAAAATTGCTTTTGAGTAACATTTATTTAAAGAAGAAGGACTCATACTAGGACTTAATGGATGCTAGGTATCTGAATTTATAAGTGGGTGGGGGTGGGGTCCTTTATACAAGAAAAATCATTAAATTAAAAATAATCGGTTATACAAAATTAACGCTTTGTGTGTGTGTGTGTGTGTGTGTGTGTGTGTGTGTGTGTGTGTGTGTGTGTGTGTGTGTGTGTGTGTGTGCCTCCTCTTACATTCTTCTCTTACCTGAAAATACATCCTTTCTTTCAATTCCTACTATTAGCTCACACTTTCTCTATATATATATATATCTTGTTCAAATTTTCAATCATTAATAAAATACTTTTTATTCCTCCACTCAAGTTCAATTATATTTTTTCAAACTTATAGTGGATGACACTTGATGTTAATACAACTTTTTTTTATCAAATATTAGTTAATTAATTAAATTTGTCCACTAATTTCTAATTTGGCCATCAAAGTCCCAAATCAATCACCATGTCGCCAAATGGTCGCCAAGCTCTATTTTGCCACTTAATATTGTAATTCTGTCATATGTGTATACATATTTATATTAATTGTAATTATTTAATAAAAAGTAACTAAAATATTTATTTTTTGTTGATCTAAGTAGGAATTGACTTAAATTTTTTTTAAATATATTACTATTTATGATTTTGATGAAGTTTTTTAATAGGATTGTGCACTTGGATAATCGTGGATAATCGAGGGAGTTTTACACAGAGTTTCCATAAAATCTGTGAAAATTTTGAAATAACAATGTGTAAGAACCTGTTTACAGAGCTAGAAAATTTTATATATCTTGGACTTTTTTCTAATATGATGTTGTTCTTAGGCTAGCATTTTTTCTCTAAATAACGTTTACAAAAGGCTTAAAATGGAATGTTTCCTAGTGGGTAATTTATAGATAAAAATGCTTTATAAAGCAAACTTTTGATCCTAAAATTATTAAATAGGACACGTGATTACTTCTTGGGTAATAGAAACTCACCAAATAGGACTCTTTAAAAGTTTTTATTAGATTTTAAATAATTGAGAATTGATGTAGATTTTAATATTTAGTCTGTATAACTTCGAAACAAATTATCTAACAAAAGCTATTTCTTTTTCATAAATTTTAAATGCAATTTGTTGCAGATTGTGTTGAAATCTTTCACTTGTGTCTTTTCGCAAAGGTAGAAGTAATGAATTAAAAAAGGTTACTTTATTAGAATATATTCTTATACTTATTTAGAATGCAAAGTTTCGTCGCTTTTTTATGAATATTATACTTTTAGTGTAGCATCTTTCTTTAAGTTGTATTATGTAAAAATCTTCATGTGCAGAATGCTACGACTAATGCAATCAAGCCACAGAAAGATGAAACAGACGAATTAAGTCTAAAACATTATCCTTTTACCAGGTTTCGGAGTAAAACTTCGAAAAATGATTTTTTTCCCGCCTTCAAAAAATTTTAATTTTGGAAATTTAACCAGAAAAAAATTACTTATTTTTCATCCTTTCTCAATGCTGTTTTGTGATGACAATTAATTTGAAATCTATAAACGATAAATCAGTGGTGGGATTTTATTTATTTATTTGCTGATTTCTGATAAATAAAGCACATTGTTTTTTTAAAACTTAAAAGGAAAATTGAAAAATCAGAAATACTGTGGTGAATCAACAGTCTTACGACAAAATAACCTAATGATATGAACTAACATTGCCAAAGACAGCTTTCTCAATATCATTTAGTCAGTGGTTTTCAGACAAAGAGAGTTTCCGTCAGCGAAATGAACGTGGCAGTCATGTGATCCGTATTGTCTGTTTATGGTATTTTGAAAATAAACAATAATAATATGATGATGAGTAAATATGAGCAGTAAAATTCGTTATTTGTCATGAGAAAGTTTCTCTTTATAATTTTTAGAAATACCATATACCTTTATTATCTAAATATACATCATGAATACTGTTTCGTATTATAAGAAATGTTTAATTCTTTTAATCGTTTAAGAGATTCGTTTTCATTTTTTACGTCTCAACTCTAAGAAAAAAAAATGCAAACAAAAATTTTAAAGTGTAAATGTATTCTGAAAGAATTTAATTCAATTAAGAATTATTTTTATGGTTAGGAGTCTTATGGTTTAGTCAAGTCTTGTCTCAGAATATAATTCCTAAAAATGTAGAACCACATTCTCTTCACTCCTGTATGAATCCTACTGAAGAACTTACTAGGGTTCACTTTCATTTCAACCTTCCTGGTCCCATTAATAAAAAGGAAAATGTGTCAGAACACCTTAGACAATTGGCCTTGGAAGTCATTAATAAAATCCCTAAATGTGACATTAAATTGTATACTGATGTCAGCAAAATCGACAATTCTGCAGGTAGTGGCATCTATATTGTAACTCCTCAGTCTAGTTTTTCTCTATGCCAACGAAATCCAGACTTCTGTTCCGTTTTTAGAAGCGAACTTCTAGCAATCGATGAGGGACTTAAGAAAATTTTACACGAAAATAATTATAAGAACCTTTGGATTCTTACTGTTTAAGATTCTGGACTGTCTAGGATTTCATTGGGGAGAAATTTATTCTTCTCCCTTCCTCGTTTTTGACTTTCTTCTTGTCAACGGATTTTTGGATTTGGTCTAAATCAGGCCATAGAGATTAGCAACAACAACAACAACAAGAATTATTTTTAGTGAAAATTATATTTTTTATAATGAAAATATTTTTTTTATCTTCTTCTTCATGAGCACAACAGCCCCTTGCAGACCTTGATTGCCTCAACCACGTTCACTTTCCATCCCCCACAACTCCCAGTTCTTTATCCTCAGAACACTCAGACCTCTTTCAGCATCATCCAGCCATCTAGTTGGAGGCCTTCCTCTTGCCCGGGATGTCATAGGATTTTTAAAAGGGGATATTTTGAAAGCGCTGTTTTCAGGGCTTCTCCAGATATGGCCGAGCCCTCTTTACCTATTGCTCCGGATAGCCAGTATTATCTCTGGTGGCAGAGAGATAATTCAAAATTGAATCTAGTTCGTCAACATTCTCTCTCTAGTACTGGGCCAAAGATTATTCTAAGGATCCATCTCTCGAACATGTTCTGAGAACGCTGAGTGTCCTAGTGAGATTAAATAGCTATTATTTTTATGAATTATTACTTTCTTGCATAGAAAGTATAAAGCATTGTAATCGTCAACAATTTGAACTCGGGATTTTGGAGTCCGTACACTTCAGACTTTTCTGAAACCGAAAAAACATATTTTTGGAATTATACCTGTTTGTCTGTCTGTGAACAAAATGATTTAAAAACACTTTCAGCTCAACGAATGAAATATGAACAAGGTCTGTACTCCAAATTTGTAGATTCTATCAAATTTTGAATTGAATCCATTCAAAAGGAAGTCTCCGAATATGAATAATTAGCATGATAATTACAAAATGGAGAGAGCTAAATGGATGAAATTTGGTACACAGATTTTAACATTTATAATGTAGATATGTATCAAATTTAGAATCAAATTTTTTAAAGGTGGAAAGAAACAGCCGACCCACTTTTGTCGGTCTGTACTTTTTTTTATAAGATATAGGATGATTCAGAAGCAATGACCTAAATATATGAAACTGTTATGAGATTTTATCAACGTAACTATGATTTTGTTTCCAATCAGTTGGTAAAAAACGCTTCTAAAACCCAAATTCGATTCTTGGGTTCTACTAACCACATGCCAGAGGTTAATCGGCAAGCAATTCGCCAAAGATCACACGATAGATTCAATAAGAAAAAAATAATAAGATATACACCACAGTTCGGTATTTCATAATTATTATTCGTCCATGACATGCAAGTATTCGCTGCCTTACTCAAAGTACAATATTTTATGCAAGGGGGGGGGGGGATATAAAACACCTTAATTAGAGAGGATGCAAGAAAATTATGGTGAGACCACTCATATTCATTTCATCTGTTGGTCAGTTGAAAGAATTTAAACATTTAAAGGCGTCCTTAAATTGGTTCTTGTCTGGTATGGCTATTTTACGGATACAAGGAAGCTTCCTTAGAAGCTACTTTATAAGTTTCTTTCTATTTTACAAAGCTAATCTCTGCAAATTGTGCAGCCTCTTCAAGAGTCATCAAATTTAACAATGTTTTTGTATCAGTTACCGAAAATGACATCGCAAAAAGAAATTGAAAATATTAATTTATTTTTATACAGAGACATGAAAAATAGCCGATATATATGAGAGAAGGATACAATATTGGTTTCAAATTGCTTTGCGTTTCTCTTTCCTTAATTTGAAAATACGTAGTTTCAAAAAAGATTTGTCATCATTTTTAACGATTCGCTTGCAGGAATTCTGAATACAAATTTAATGAATAATTTTTATTATTTGATATAATTTTTTTTAATTTTAATATTTGGAATGCCAAATAGAATTAAAACTTTTATATGCCATTGTATTTTTTTCTTTTAAATGTCAAGGTTGATTTATGTTGTTTCAAAACGGCAGATTATTAAAAATCTTCAATAAAGTTATTCTCGCGTTTTATCTTAGCTAAAAAAATTTTATATAAAATTATCACTTCGAGTTTTCGGGCGTTAATCTCTAGAAGAGAATAAAATAATTTTATTGAAAAAAAATAATAAACTCATTATCTTTGTCTGGAATCTGCGTTAAAACCTTTTATAAAACGATTCAGGTGTTGTTTTTTTAATTTAATGTTTCTCGTCGAAAAGTAGTTATAATAAGATAATACGTTCGGAAAAGAAAATTAATATTTAACAGCTTATGCAATTCATTATTAAAGCTTACATTGTTCTTGGTTCTGAAAGAATACTAGATTGTTTCTTAAACGTTATCAATGATCAAATATTCAACAAACTTTGAATATTCTTATGAAATAATTTTTATCGCTTGCTATCTGTAGAATTTTATAATGATCATTATATATATTTTAATTATTAATGCATTAAATGCACACTAAAAAAACATATTTAGTGGAGTTATTTGATAACAATCTCGTTTAGATTTAGTATTTATAATTTAACTAAATCTAAGACTTGTTCTAAATAAAAAAGAAAAAAGAAGACACAATGTTAATTGGAAGAATTTGGATTACTGCTTCATATTTAGGTAGAGGATAAGATTATTATTTTTTTCTTTACTTGAAAATTGAAGATTTTTGCAAAACATAATGGGCATTGATTGACGGACTCGTAAAGATATATTGGTAAAAAATGCAAAGGTTTTTTTAAATGCTTTCTTGTAGAATATTCCCTTCTTATTCTCCATCTAAATCAATTTCCATTTCGAAATCAAACAATTTATGTTCCTTTTTCACTTTCTCGTTTACATAGTATAGAGAAAGTATAGTAATTGTCAAAAAATTCGAACTCGAGATTTTGTGCGAATTTCCAGGTTTTGAGTTCGAAAAACTCATATTTTGAAAATGTCCGTCCATCTGTCTGTCTATCTGTGCCAAATATAACTCAAAAACGCTTTGATCTAGATGGATGAAATTTTTCATACGGTCTTTACGCCAAATTTGAAGATTTCTATTAATTGTTGAGCAAAATCTAGATCAAAGAAATCTGTCTCAATGTCAAACCAATTCACAAGAAATCTGTCTGTTCGGATATTCAAATTTAAGAAAACAAAACGAAGACATTTGGATGGGTAAAGTTCGTTACACAGATTTAGCATCTACATCTGTCAAACTTTGAGCCAAATCCAATAAAAGATTGAACTTTGTTGATCTATATATTCAGTAGTATATAAATGAGGTAACTCAAAAACTCAATGATTTCAATATATCAGATTTTGAATATGAATTTGTGACTACAAACTAATGAAATTAGATAAGGTAATCACTAAAATGTATTAAATTGGCAAATTTCTTAAGAAACATGTTTCTCCATGTTAAAGTACCTTTTAATCACCTTTTCTAGAGACTCAGAAAAATATTAGAATTTCTTTGAAAAGTTATGCTATAACCATTTGCACCATCAAATTATCATTTATTGATGCTTTTATAAAATTCTTTGCTTGGTAAAGTCATTGTTATAATGATGCTTTAATCACAATTATAATGATGCACTGAATCAATAACATCCTAGTTAATTCAGTTTTTTGTTGATCAAGTCTATGATCGTGATTATAAAGTTGGAAAAATGATGGTAAGCTATTATCTAACAAAATGGAAAGCATATAACTACCAAAAGTTCTTTGTTCAAGATTAGTGCTTTAATTGGTAATAGAAAAAACACAATTTTCTACTTATATTTTACATGTACATTTTCCATTACATATATGTAATGAAAAATGCACCAAGCAAATAGATTTGAAAATTACCTCCGCTAATTTACTGATGGAAATATTATTAACTTTAATGTATAAATTCTTTAGTTGTAATTTAAATTGCAGTTTATTTCAAAATTCTTACTTCAGCTGATGCATGAAATTTTAAAATAAAAATAATAAATTGTTTTAAAAAATTGGTGAAAAAATGTGAATGAAATAAATAATGAACGTTGTAATTAAAAAACTGTTGTAAATTAATTAGATTTAATTAAAGGTATAGGTTTCGTTTGGATGCTAAATTCTTAATTATAGAGAAAGAAATCAGCATTCCTATACTCCATGTCATGGTAACCCTTATTTAGAATTGTTTTACTTTCACTTCGGTGACATTGATAGGGCAAATGACAACCGGAAATAACATGAATTTTCCGGCGCCCTTCGTCATCAATAGTTTATCAAATGTAAATAGAATATTATTTTCCTCTCCTTAAGGAATTTAATTTTAAAAAGTAGTATCAAAGTACAAATGTTCCCCTCCATAGCACCCTCACCCCTATATTCAAGGTATCTATAACCCCCACGCAACCCCCATCCATTCGATGCGCTATGGTTTTACTTATTCTTTCGAGTTCTTTTATAATGAACTTCTTTCCCATATATAATAAAGCAACAATTCTGAACTTATGCATGCAATCTAGGCCGAATTAATAAACAGACAAAATAGGCAGTTACCTAGGAACGGTACAGCTTCATGAGGTCTCGATGTCTCAAGATTTATTTTTATTTAATTAATTTATTTATTTTTCTATATTTTCAAAGAAATTTAATTTACAAAGTTCGTGTGCTAAATTCAATTAGATAAAATCAAGTATTTCTTAAACTTTGGAATCATTATTCTGACAGCGTTCTTAATTAAGTAACGCATGTAACTTTTATATTATGTTTTATAATATTAGCAAGATATGTAGTTTCATAATTTAAAATATATCCAATTATTCATATAAAAGACGCCCGATATTTAAAAAATATCCGATCATATGATTAAATAATATTTAAACTGTGTTAGTAAAAACAAGGTTTTGTCACTTTTTAAAAATTCCTTTAAAATTTTAAAAACGCGCACATATTTATTTAATTGAGAGATATTTTTCAACTTTTATCTAAAAAACCCTGTCATATTGAACTTTCTCCTGGAAAAAAATACGTAACAGTAACAAGTTACTGAGTTTGCTTTTGAAAACAAGCTTCTAAGTTTGCACTCGGCGATTTTACCAGATACGGGGGGGGGGGGGATAAAAGATAGAAGTTTCAACACTGATATTTCGTGTTTAAATAAAAAGCTATTTATTTTTCTATCCATCTAGAATTCGGGAACCGAAAAAAATAATTTAAAAGTGTTATTCTACAATTTCAAATGCTATCATAACAGTTGATTTTTTTTTTTTTTTTTTTTTATAAAAAAAAGTAATGAAAAGTAAATTTTAAACTAACATTTTGACTCGATTTGTAAGCTTGCATTCATTTTCCGATGATCGTTACGCTCACTAACATTAATTTTTAATGATTTTCGCGAATCAGTCACCTTAAAATAAAATGTTTTTCGTTTTCAAATTTAATTTTCATCGTTTTTTTTTTTTTTTTTGAAATTTTACCATTATAATTCCATTTGAAAATGTAGATAGCACTTTTAGAACAAAATTTAAAAAGTACAGATAGAAAAATACTTGCAGGCATTTTTTGATAACTCTGTTTGTTTTTTACAAAATCGAGTTTTTCTTAATAATTCTCCGTATAAATTAATTTACATCTTCTTACCACTTTGTAGGTATTTTTAACAATCAACATTTCAAAATAATAATAAATAAATAAAATGTCAAAATGATGTACCGTCTTGAATGGTGTCCGAGATAAAACAACCGAGTGCAAGGTTTAATATTAACAAAGAATATAGCATATTTTATCATCAACTTATTGTTCTATAGCTCCATTTTTCGATGAATTTCTGAAAAAATTATTTATTTAATAAATTGTCAAGGTATTATTTGAATTATCTGCAACTTATTGGCTTATTATTATCAGCAACTAATGGCAATTAACCATTTCGGATAGCATTAACGCAAGTTAATGCTATCTGAAATGGTCAATTTATTTTTCGCAAACATTATATCTGTTCCGGTTGATTAAACTCACTATTTTTGTACTACGTTTACATTAAAATTTATTTTAGTTTAAAATTATGCTCTATTTTCCCCTTTAGCAAATATATTTTTAAGTAGCTGAAAATTTGAGAAATGTTGTTTTATATCAGACATCTTACAAATGGATAAAACATCCAATGAAGCCATTTGTAAGCACACAGCATCAGAGCTTTAAATTCAAGACGGTTTTATACAGGCCTCAATTAGTAAAGAGGCAAAGTAGACGAGTAACTGAGGGAGGTGAGCACAACTTTGGAAAATCATGAGATTTTTCTTTAGTTTCAGGATCATATAATTTTGAATTTTCGTTTGATTTATGATGATTATACAGTTGAATATATTCGAATTAAAACAATACATTGTTAATACATTGTTTCAGAGTGTTCTTCTAGTAATTTCTGTATATATATATATATATATATATATATATATATATATTCAAAGTCATCTGCAGACCATTTTTCTGTTTTCTTTTCTTTTTTATGTTGGTTGACTGACTTGCAAGTCAATAGTCCTGGTAAACTTTTGTATTTTTGTAACATGTTAAAAGTTAAATAACATTTATGACTTAATTTTTAAAATTTGTATAAAATTTTAAATATTTTAATTTAATATTTTGAGGAGATACTGAAACCAACTCTCACCAACGCATGCTCACTTAAAAAAATTTGATGTTTCACTTCATTGTAATCTGTGTTATTAAAAATTAACTATATAGATAAATATAGAAATATTAAATTAAAATCAACAAAAATATATATATAGTTTGAAGTTCGGATGGGAAAAGACGATCCGAAATTTGCATTGTCTAAGTACTCCTAGAAATCTTAATCCGGACAACTTACAGTTTTCAAATTAGAGCAATGCAAACTGGAGATTTTATTATAACAATAAATTTTGAATTGTCGATTCTGAATTCCCAGTACATTGTCTTTTCTAAAAAATGATTCATTCTTTTTAAAAATATATATATATATATATATTTGTAGTAAGTTGAAGCTGGTATCTTTTTTTAAATGTAGATGGCAGCATAAGCTACTGAACGATGGTAATCAAAATTACTAAAAAAACATAGGAAATGATATGAAATGCACGAAATAAAAGGGATTTTATTCATCTTCAGATGTTTTGTGAAAGAGACTTATAAAAAAATTTACTTAAAGTTAAATATGTGAAAATTAACATATTATTCACTTCATAAACACAAAATATATTAACATAAAAATTTGCTATTTGCGCAATTCAAAGTTATTTTATTAATACTCGATCAACGTTACATTTACACACTCTCTATGCTTATTACTAGAACATTCTAAATTAAAATGAAAATCCACGCTGTTATTTAATATAATACAATATATTATATAACGTCAGAAAGTTTCTGAGTTAAAAGTGAAGTGAAATGATGATGGCGGTCCTTTTGTTTACATTTTAGATAGTTTTGATTTTCCTGATAGGCTTGTTTTTTGTTTTGATTTTTGTGAAACGGGCACAAGCTAAGAATCCGTTCAGGAGCATACGCCGGAAAACAAACCTCATTCCTTCCTTCCTGATAGGCATCACATGCTGTTATAATAAATCATAATATAAATATGAAAATTGTAACCTGGAATGTGAATGGTATACGATCTTTGAAGAAAAGCGTTGATTGTGTTCTGAAGGAGTTGTCGGCCGATGTTGCTTGTTTTCAAGAAACGAAAGTTTCTCGTACGTTTGATAATTTTGCTTTCCAAATTTTTACTTCATTGAATGTTGCTTAAAATGCTGATATTCCCCCATGTTACTTTTCTTACTGTACTTCTTATGAGTTTTTTTAAATTTTTTTATTTGTAAAAGTGGGATTTTTTTAAAAAATATATAAACATTGTAATAATTTAGTAGATAGGTATTGGTGCACATCATGTATACCTCTTTCTTTTGAAGAATGAAAGTGGGCATAGTTTTATAAAAAATCAATTTTTGCTTCTACAAGTCAGTTCCTGTTGTAGATATTTTTAAAATTTGCCTACAATTTTATAATACTATTCCATAGTGATCATTCTATATAATGCTGTTATATTTACTGGAACAACATTTCTTTACAAAAAAGGTTTTAAAAATAAGATATATGTAAAAAATAAAGCTAAATAATAATTTTAGATTGGGAAACTCAGAATACTTATGTAGATCAAAATTTTTGGCTGTTATAATTTTTGATATTATTTTTTGAAAAATATTTCTCTGAATCCATTCAGCTTAAAACTGATGGAAACTAACTAAAATTATAAGAAATATTTTCTCTAAATTATTTTTAGAATTTACACAATCATATAATGCTTTATTAATAAAGTTAACTGTAATAGAAATGATTTCATTTATAGATGTCTATTGTTACTTTTTCTATTAATGCTTTTTATTAAATTTTAAAATAATTGCTTTGCTGGTATTGATGTATATAGATGAATATTATTTACTCTTTTATTTTTATTAAACTTTTTTTTTTTTTTTTTTTTTTTTGCAAATAGTTTTCATTTATAAGTGGAGATTATTTTTTCTTATGGTTTGGTACTATTGTTAAAACTCTTGTACTTAGTACAAATCTTTAGTGTGAATAATATATGCAGTATTTCATCACCCATTAGATAATTTTACTTCCCTATCCAAAGTATCTTTGCAGCCATAATTGATAAAAAAAATTTTAAGATAGAAAAATATAATAAATAATTATGTAGATGGTTAAATAGGACGGAAATCTTATTTTGTAATGATTTGGGGGAAAAAAGAGCACTATTTTAAATCTCTTTTCTAAGTAACTAAATGAAATTTTGCGTTGTAATAATGTAAAGAGTAATCATAAATTTTGCCATGTTAAAATATCACATAAGTGTGATCATTAATGTTGCAATAAGAAGATATAAATATTTCATTTAAAATACAAGTTAAAATAATATTTTTTTACTTATTAATATTTTTTTGTTATTAAACAGGTGGCCAGATACCAGAAACCACAGCCCTTATTGATGGCTATACATCATATTTCAGTTATCCACGGAAACAAAGTGGTTATTCTGGAGTAGCTAGCTATTGTAAAGACACATATGTACCTGAAGATGCTGAAGAAGGCTTATGCTCTTCTAATATATCTGAAAATTACTCTTCACTTACAGATGTGTTATCTTTTTCTGAAGTGTTTCCAGATTCAGATGTGAAATTTGATCCTGAAGGAAGAATTATTATCACTTATCATTTAATAAAGTAAGATTTGCAACATTGATGGCTTTTTTAATGAGGAATAATTTTAATAACATCTTATTTAATCCATCTTTTAATTTTTCTTACTTATTTAGCTTATTCTAAAAGTAATGCGTAACTACTTTAAATAATCCAAAATGAAATATGAAAAAATTTTGTGATTTTTTTCAAAATTATTCTAATGCAGTTTTAATTGCTATTTTGATTTTTTATTCTGTCTTAATAATAATTTTTTATAAAAATATTTCTGAATTGAATATTTTTACATTTGATTCTATTTATTTCTCCATGATACACATTATTTTTTAATTTTTTAAACACAATATTTAGTAATTCCTCTTTCTGTAGGTAGAAAAATAATTATTCTTTTATTCCTGTTTGATATGCAATTTAATAATGAATTTAATATTTCATGAAATTGAATTGTAGTATTTAAATTATTGAAAAATAAGCCATATTAAATGTTGGATAATTTACAACTTAAATGTTATGATTTATATCTGTATAAATAATCTTCTGTATATTTGGCATATTTTTTTAATAAAATCTAATAGAATTTATCTAATTCTTTTTTTTTTTTTTTTTAACTATAGATATGAAGATGAAATTCAGAGATTAGCTGTAATCAATATTTATTGTCCTCGTGTTGATCCAGAGAAGCCCGAGAGGTTTTTATATAAAATGCAGTTTTGCCTTCTTCTTGAAGCAAAAGTGAAGGAGCTTTGTAGAACAGGGTGGTATGTTTTTTTAATGTTGAGCTTTAAGACTATGCTTGAATATATATATATAAATATATAAACTGACTCATTCTCAATGATGACTATTAGAGCATTACTATTAATTCATTCCACACAACTGATTAACTATTAATCCATTAAAGTTTCACTCCTATCACATTCCTATTCTGTGGTTTTCTAATTATAAGGTAGATTGATTACTCTCTTTGTGTTATTGCATCACTTGATATGTGACGGCAGAAGATAAGAATATTTATTGACTAGATAATTAAATTTGCTGATATGTTTCAATTTATTTAAAATATCTGTCTTGAAAAGATATTTGAGATTTTATCCTGTCTTAATCTGAAAGTTAAATATTATATGCCATACATCAGTTCCCCAGCATATGTTTGTGTTAAAAATCCATTCTGACTGGCACCATACTTATTTATCTTGTACCTATTTATCATACCACCTTATTTATTGTCCAGTCATAATGTTTATATGATAACTTTTTATCAAACAATCATCATTCCAACTTTTACCATTAAAAGTAATGAGCTAGACTGCATTCATGGTAATGAGGGAACATTTTACAAAAGTGTAAATTTGTTGTAATTGCATAAGTAGTACTAATTTCAATACTATTTCAATATATGTAGTATTTGCAATATCACAACTATATAGGTGAATATCTTAGATTACTTGCATGGCTAAAGTTTTAAATTTTTTTGGAATATTATGGTTTTTCGGCTTTTAAAGTTCTTTTAAAATTGTCTGAGTTGTTAGTTTCATTCAAAATTAAAAATTGTTTGATGTATATTAATTTAATTTCATTTTATGATAAAAATGAAAATTAGAATAGAATAAATTTAAAATAATATGCTATATTAATCTATAAAGAGTTCAATTTCTTTTTGGATAATTTTTGTTTTAAGGGTGATGTTCAAAAAAAATTTGGCTATTAACTTTTCTGCCTTTGTTACCATACTTTGGTTGCATATGAAATCTTTACTTTAAATACACTTTAGTGAAGGTGTTAGATTTTAATTATAGCTATTTTCAAAGCTGTATATATATATATATATATATTGTAATTTCAAAAATTGTACTTAGTGTCCGGTTGAGATGCCAAAGGCTTAATTTGTATTGTCGTAAAGAGATGGAACTGGCTTGTCTTTCTTGTTTGTGAACTACATTAATGAAGTGAGAAAATTTAATATTTGATGCCTGTGGATTTTAAATAAACATTTGGCAAATCCCCCCCCTTTTAAAACTAAACATTTGACTTCCTAATGAAACTGTGCAATTTTTTAATTTATTTCTTTTATTTTCATTCTTGCTATGCAGAGATAAAATGATACTTTAATTATTATTCTGATATGATGAGAAAAATAATTTTAACAAGTCTGTTAATTGAAGTATTTTGAAATAAACTGCGTTCAGTTACATAGTAGAAAATAACATGGGAGCAACAAAAGCGTGATTGTGTGAGAAATGACTGAAAAGGCAATCATAATCAGGATAGAAATTAAACTGGATATGCTTTGCATTGAGAATTTTCTCTCATTTGATAAATAGAATATTTATAAGAAAAAAAATGTACTTTTAAAATATGCAGCCTATATGAAAATACACAATTTCATATATTTTCCATTCATGCTATATATGGATATGCAAGGTGTTATTGTAACAATATCATTATTTTCAATCAATTTTTTTAATGACATATCATATATATTATTTTTAGGAAGTTATTTTTTCAAGTATTTAATTTATGGATAAAAACACATAATAGGTGCCGTAATGTGTCTATAGATAAGCAGGTACTGCTTTTAAATATTAAAATGCTATTTTCAAGTTGTTGTGAATTTTGAATTTAAGAAATTCCAAAATATTTTTTTATTCATGCGATAATTAAAAGTTTTATTAAGGCAACTTGTGGGAGTTTTCGGTGGTTCCTTTTTTTTCTTAAGGAAGTATGCAATACTTATGATTCTCATTTAATATTGCTGGTTTTAAATTCATTTGATTTAATTTATTAGCAGAAATATAGTTGTGGGAAATTTCAGTTATGAAATTGCTTTTTTATATTTATTGAAAAAAAGTAATTTTTCAATTCTGGAAAGCTCTATAAGTACAAAATATATTTTGAGGAATTTTAAACACTTTTTTATAGCTGTCATAATTCTCAAGTTAGTAATTTTAATTTCTTTATAATCCTATTGACAAAATTTAGATTTTCATTGGAAAAATTCTTTATTAATTACTGTTAAAAATTATACAAAGAGCGCATAAAGAAAACAAATTATATCAGGTCAAAGTCACATGGTTGTTTTTGTGCCCTGTTTTGGAATTTGAAGATTCTTAATTCAATCCCAGCCAGAATTTTGAGTGTCGTCCTTCTCCCCTCTCCTTGCAGTTGCTTGATTTTGATCTGTTTAAGAATTTGTATTTTAGCTAATCATTTAAAAAAGTTTTGTCTGTAATGTTCATTATTTCATTGAATTTTGCTCATTCTTCTATACATAGTTAATTTTTAGAATAATTCCTGTTATTTTCTGTTCTCAATTCTTGAAAATGCTCTATATTTTAGTTAGTATAATATTTGTTTTGAGGATTTTCATTTACTCCTGTGAAAAAAAAATTAAACTGAACAGAAAGTATTTGTATAATAACCATATGCAATTGCCAAATTTTAGTATTAACTTCGTGCCAATACCAGCGAAACAGTAGCGGCATAAGGGCCTATTAGCATATACTCTTTAGTATTTAATTACTGGCATGCAGGCGATATGTAAGCATTAAACAGAAGACACAATACTGTTACAAACCTGCAATTTTGCTACACGGCACGAATAGTGTCATCCTGAAAAACCGTTAAAGCCTTTGTAAGATCTGTCCTGTGCTTGGTGACTTGGCGACTAAATGGATAATACCGGAAAGTTCGAGAAGTTTCACGATCCATCCAGTAATAACCGAGATATACCCAGGTACGCCCTGATTGGTCTGAAGATTCTAGCCCCACCTTCTGGAACTATAAAAGGGAACTCTGGGGAAGTTGTATGGATCATGAGAAGTTTTGTGTATCCTCAGAAGTGCGAGAGTGGTCAGAGTCACTGACAAGTAAAAGAAACTGAAGGATTAGACAGCAAGAAAGCTGCTGAACTATAGCAATTAAATGCGCTGTGTCATTATGTTTAATTGACGGTATTTGCAGAATTTTTTTTTTTTTTTGTAACAATACAATATCTAAATAGCATTTTATCCAAAGGCGCAATGCCTATAAATAACACTATCTAAAAGTAAGCATTGCCATATTAATTGTTTGATTCTTAGTTAATGAAAATCATTTGATTCTTTACACAACAGTGAAAAACATTTCTGTTGAGTACTGTGTTACTAAAAAAGTGTTTTAGGAAAAAAATCCAATACAACAATTATTCTTAAACTGCAAATAACATTTATATTGCACTAATACATGTTTGTTTCTGAATGTATATTTAACAATTAGCTCATTGTTTTATCAGTAGTTCTGGATATTGCTCATATTTTCCTATGAAATTCCATAATATTTAGATACTTTTAATGATTATGCCTTTCTTTTTGTGAAGAATTTATTTCCAGCTTCAAAATAATATCACTTTATTTTATTAAAAATTATTATTATTATTATTTTCAGTTCTGTTATTATTTTGGGAGATTTCAATATCGCTTGCTCAATAATTGATCATTGTGACCCTGGAGATGAAACTGTAAGTGAAATATTTTTTTTAATTTTATTACAGACTTTGCTTTTATGTTTTATAACTAAAGGAACTTCTAGATACTAATCAGTTGTTTTAGACATATATAATAAAATTGAAAGGAACAGATTGAAGTTTCCATATTGTTATGAAGTTATATACTTTCTATCTTTGTATGTATATAATTAAGAGTGATAGAAAGCAGGACTAAATTTTCATCACACAATAATGCCTGCTACAAATACACTTTTTTCTCCTTAATGTTTAGAAATCTATTCAGTGAAAATGAGAGCAATGAACTGTAATTAAATACGTAGTTACTCAACTGTTTTCATAAGCTTATCATTTACAAACCTTTTAATTTAGGAGAAAAATATCAGAATGTAACATTAATATTTAGTATTTCAATTTATTTCAATTGAATTGATATCAAATTAAATAAGATGCTCTCCTTTTTTGAAGATTATATCCAAATCTATAACATTATTTTAATAATTACATTTATTGAATGAATTTTCTGATTTTTTTTAAAAGTAGAAATGGGAATTTTTCTGTTGAAGTGTTTAGTTTCTGGAAAATTTCTTAATGATAGATTTTTCCATGATACTTATGTTTTATCTGGAAAATCTTCTCTGATAGAAAAGTTTTGTAGGATTTAGCTTCCAAAATGAAAAGTATATTCTCTATTAGTTTTTTCTTATTATGTTCATTTAATTGTAATTACTTACTGTGCAATTCTGTAATGTATCATTTTTGTTTTTAAATCATTTTGCCTTGTTCCTAGTTCCTTTTCATTTTCATCATTGTTAAAAAAAAAAAAGAAATTTTTATATTGTCACTGCCATTCAATAATGCCCTCTCTAGAATTTAAAATTTTGCCATATTGATAACAATAAAAAAAATAAATAATTTATAATTTCTGTTTATAATGACTTAAATAAAATCCAAAATTTAATAGCATTGCAATGAAAAATTTTAAAAACAAAACTAACATTTAAATGTCTAATTTCCCCTTTAAAAAATTAATTGCCATATTGATAAGACTATATAAATGTCTATTCCCATGGACAAAGTCATTTTATTTCTGTTGTTATATATCTATAAAATTTTGCAATAACGAGAACTGCATTTTATTTTTAGTTACTGTGAGATAGAAATTTAGGAAAGAAGGAATAAGTACATGTATAAAATACATAATGTTATTCAAGAAAGATTACTGCAGTTTGTTCTCTATAATTATCATTTAATATTCAATTATTTGAAAATAGGATTTAAAAAAATGTCCATATTATCAGGGATTACAATCATAAAAATAAACTAAACAAATTATATAATGAAATCGTATTAAAAAGTAAAGCAATATCATAGTATGGGGGAAAAAAAACTTAAGGAAGGAATTAATTGAACCAAAATTTAATAATTCATTATTTTGGTGAGGTTTCACTGCAGTGTTCCAAGAAATATTTTAATGCATATATTTATAAAAATAGATTTGTTTTTAAAATTTCAATTTTAGAACAGTTGTTTAGTTCTTGAACACTTCTTTGTGGTGACTTTTTTTTCCTACTAAATTTAATTTACAACCCTATTCATCTCTTGAAATATCTTTTCAAAAATTAGTTAACATTTATTGGCTTGAATAATATATTTTAAAAATATACTAATATCTAAATCTATTATAACTTATTCTCCCAATGAATTGTTTAAAATTTGCAATATTCACAGATCTGTAATATTTTATCAAGTTAGTATTATATGTCAAGATAACTTTTTCCATTCTGCTCATACATTCAAATAATATTAAGAAAATTAAATAAGCCATTTTACTTATGTCATGAATTCAGTTTGAATTAGAATTATTTGAAGTTATTAGAAATGATTTATTTCTTTTATGTGTGTGTGAACACAATTTTTTAAAAATAATGTAAACAAATCTAGTTTAAAAAAATAATTGTTACAATCCTGACTAAAAATTAAATCTCCTTTAAAAAAAATTTTTTTTGATGATTCATATACAATTAGTCTTGAGTTTTATTGTTGTGAAAAATTAGAAAATTTAATACAACTTTTAAAAAACAGCGATTTATTAAATTGATATTTTTGAAAAGTAATAAAATTTGATGAATAAGAGGGATTATAAAAATGTTTCTTTGAAACATAATTGTTTCAAATATTTGAATGTATTGAAATAAAGCCATGTGAAATGTTTTTAAGCAAGTTTTATTTTCTTCTTTTAATAGGAATTTAATTCATCAAAGTTTCGCCAGTGGTTGAAAGCTCTCCTGTTTCCTGAAATATCCTTATGTGATGGTAATATATATTTTTATTCTGTGATAACTTTACACAATTTATTTATATTTACTGGTAACTTGATGATATTGCCTGGCATTTTCTGAGTTGAAAAGAAATTATTCAGGAACGTGCATACCCCAATAATTGTGTGAGAAATATTTATAAAAAAGAAATTCAGCAAAATTTTTGTAAATATAATTTTAATAATATTTTTGAATATTTCAAATAGAAAAAAAAAATTATACACACAAATATAGAATTATTAAAAATGATACTTGAATGTTTATTATTTTTCCTTATCTTATGAACAAGCACTTGTATAAAAGTACTTCTGTTTAATAATACATGCATCATTTTGCTAACCACATTTTTGCACATTCAGCTTTTGATTTGTAGTTTAAAATGCAAAGAATTGATAAAACCATTAATAAAGAGATACTTTTTGATAAGAAGGAATGTTTTTAAACTTATCAAAAAATTATAATTCTTGTGATCATTTTATGAACTAAATTTTTATATTTTTAACCATTTTCTTCTGATTTTTGCCTTTCAATGTTTTCTTGCTATTTTTTTAAAATATATTTATATTTAATTTTTTCTATTAATTTATTTTTATTTTTCACACATACCATATTGAATATTCTTCTGAAGCTTCTATTCTGAATTCTAATTTCTTTATAACCTTTAGATAATGATCATATAAAAACATCTTTCTATAATTGGGATTCTGGTGCAGAAATAATAAAATGATAATAATCTATCTTGGCTAACTATAGAATCACCTGTTCTATCTTTCCTCAGTTAATAAGTTTACCTAGCACACATATGGCTCTAAAGAGAACATACTGATTAGATTCACACTAATGAATTCTAATGATAGATTGGTTCAATAACTCTCTAAGCTTTGTTCATTGAACAGAAGTTCTACTGCTGCAATATTACTACTATAGTAGAGCCTCGGTTATCAAAACTGATTGGGACCATAGTCACCTTGGATAGTTAAACTCAATTAACATACTCTAAATTTTAAACCTTGGCCTTTATCAACTAGATTTCCCCAAATCATTTCTTTATAATTATAAAAATAAATCTTCAACCATCCTATATCATTACAAATTAAAATAGCAAGCTCTGATTGAGATTCATAAATGGCATTGAATTTCACTTTTTCCTTTCCCTGTAGATTCTGTAAAAATACTTTCATATAAAATTAAACAATAAAGTAAATTTATACAAAAAAATTATTGTAATATTAAAATTTTCATAGAATTATTATATAAAAGAAAACTAATCACATTTCAAGAATGATAAAATTTGTTTCTGAAAATCATAAAATCCATGTTTCTTCAGAAATGTATCATGTTTAAATAAATAGTTTTGAATGCAAAAACATAACTAGCTTGTGTATTAAATTACAGAATTTTGGTATTTAAATCTGTAATAATCTCCATGTAGAAATTGGTTTACGAGACAAATCATTTTAACTAACAGAAATATCTCAATTATCCTTTACTTTCTTATATAGAGATTAAAATAATAATATTCTGATTAGGAGGTAAAAAGATAACAGGTAATTAATAAACTATAAATATTATTGGTTTGTCATGTTTTGTGAAATTATTCCCTCTTTTCTAAGATTTCTTTTTTTAACAATTTAATATTTGTAGTTAAAAAATTATTTGAATTATGTTTAAATTGAAAAGGCAAGTTTTATCAGTTTCATTTTTAACTATGTTTTTAAAAAAAATCGATTTTTTTTTTTTCTCTTACAGAAAAGGTTAGAATAGTGGATACCTTTCGTCATTTTTATCCTGATAAAAAGGAGTCATATACATGTTGGAACACAAAAACTGGTGCTAGAGCAACTAATTATGGCACAAGAATAGATTATATTCTTGTCACTAGTAACTTACTTCCTCTTTTAGAAAGCTGTGAAATAATGTCCGATTATCACGGTTCTGACCATTGTCCAGTTTCAGCTATACTAAAATGTGATTCTATTTCACAAAAAAATGTTCGACTTCCTTCCATATGCACTCGTCTATGGCCAGAATTTAGTGGTCAGCAACAAAAACTTCAAGCATTTTTCAAGAAAACCCAAAATTTAGCCGACTTTCTTACAAAAGAGAAAGAAACAAATAGTCAGACTGTGTCTTGTGTTAACAAATCTGCTGTTAAAAAGAATAAACAGAAATCAATAACCAGTTTCTTTAAGTCGCCTTCTTCTGTTCCATCAGCCTCTGTCTGCGATGCACAGTCTGATAATTCTGTCAGTGAAACATCTAGTCTTAGTTCAAGCCCTAGTGATATGTCTTCTTCTTCTAAAAGTCAAGAATCAAATAATGAAAATGATGATGATAAAGTATTATCATTAACAAAAAAGAACCAGTCAGCAGTATGGAAAACAATGCTTGCTGGTCCTCCAAAACCTCCATTGTGTTCAGGTCACCAGAAAGAATGTGTTCTGAGAAATGTGAAGAAAAAAGGTCCAAATTATGGGAGAAACTTTTTTATGTGCTCATATCCTACAGGTCACCCATCCAATCCAGAGGCTAACTGTAATTTTTTCAAATGGGTTACAGCACCAAAAGTTAATTCTTTAAAAAAAGTGTAGAATTACTTTTTTATATATATAAATATTTGTATTTTTTTAATAATTGTAAAAAATGTAAATAGTATTGTCAGTATTACTTTTTATAATGCTTCAAATTTTGTGCAAAATGTAAATAAAAACTATGAAGAATTTATAACTTTTTATGACATTGTTTGCCTTATTGATTTCTTTGAAAATTATTATAAATTGAAATACAAACTCATAATTCCATTTTTAAAGAGCAAAATTTTTAAACCTTTTGTTCCATCTATCTCTTCTGTAGAGTCTAATTATTCCATCTATAGAATTATTGGCCTTGATTCAAATCCTAACAGTCTTATTCTTCTAATACTCAAGATTCGATTGATGAAAATAGCAATAGTAAAATATTATCAAAAAAAAAGCAGCATATAAAGGAAAATTTGCTAGTCTTTTAAAATTTTACCGTGTTTTGGTTACCACACAGAGTGTTTTTTTTTTTTTTTTTTTTTTAAGAACTTAGAAGGGAACAAAAATTTAGATTATGGATTTGCCCATTGAATCAAAAGCTAATAATCTTTTTAAAAATAGATTACAGCACTAAACAAATATATTAAAAAAAGACAAATTTATTTATTTTGGATATAAATATAGACAAATATATTTATTTATCTAAATTATTTTCTCTTATTAAGCACCTGTATTATTTATGTTGTTATATTATTGCTCATACTGTCAATTCATCAATTGAATATGAACTTTATATAATTCCATACCCCTTGACAAATTCAAATGAAATTTATTATATATATTCCTTAACACCTAGAAAGATTTATTGCATGAATAAAAAGTTTTTACACCTCTCTTCAGGGAATTAAATGGAAGTTGAAAGATTTTTATGTTTTTCAATTATAACTTCTGAATAAATCATTGCACAAGAATTATTTTTATACCATTTTAGAATTTCAAAAATTATCATCGTAGTGATAAATTTCATTGCTAAATGGTTATTTCTCTAATACATTTTTTGAAAAATTAATTTAAACCCCTTTTATAACAATCTCTTCCCCCCCCCCCTTCCCGTTGAAATATTGTCTACTTTTTGTTCTATTACATTTATCACTTGTATGCTTGTGTCACTTTTGAAGTCATTTTTTTTCTCTCATGTTTACTTTTGCTATTGTTACTCAGCATTTTTGTAGAGTTTGAATTGAATTTGTTATGCAGTAGCTTTTAATATGTGTTTTAAAAAGCTGTCATTTAAATTTGTTGCAATTTTTTTCAATCGTATTATTTAATTTTGTTCCATATTTTAGTAATTTTAAAATTTGACTGCACCCAATTAGTATATCTTAAGTCCTTCTTTACTGGTTTTTAGCTAGTTTATTAAATAAATTTCTATTTACAAATAAATAAATATTAAAAGATGTTTTCAATATATATATTTATATGCATGATGAATTCCCAATGCTCATATTGCATCTTACTCCATGAAAATTATTTACTTACGAATTATCGAAATTTTGTCATTGCTGGAATTCTGCTTTAATAGCATTTGATTTTAAAATGTCTAGTTATAACAAATATTTTACTGTGGCAAACCTTTTTTTTATCATACTCATCCCATTAATTAGTGTTTTTATAGCCGAATCTCTAGCGATCCGCCAAACCATTGATGATCTTTCAGATCAATGTAGTGGGAAGGGAGATTATTATTGCTGATAGTCAGTTTTTCTGTCCTTCGAACCTTGAGAAGTTTACCTTTGAAATCACCGAGAATAACTAAAATAGAATAGATAAAATAATAATAATAATAATAATTTTAAGAATCTGAATTAAAGCAAAACTTAACTCGAAAGAATCGTATTGGTTTGGAATCTAAGTTTTGGTTTTGTGTGTTTTAGTGGCGCAAGAGACATATTTGGCTATACTGCGCCATTGGAATCTAAGACATTCAATATTTCTTAGAATAAAATGGTGGTTCCTCTCACAAGAATGGTCACGAAATCGAACCTGTACTTTGAAAGGATTGTAGGTTAAGATATTGATACGTATTATCATGAAATCTCGCTTCAAAATATATACCAAATTCATGAAAATAACAAGAACCTCTAAAGGATGTTTCTTCCATTTTATCTTCTATGACATTAAAAAAAACACGTCATATTAACTACAAATGCAATTATTCGGATGATTATTTCTCCGGCCCTATTAAATAAATTTGGACTTAGTGGCAACCCTTATTGGCACTCTTGTTGCCAATATAAGAACATTGGATATATTCTCTTGGAATTGTTTGAAATATTCAACTCATAAAAGGGACTATGGCACAAGCAATCGCAAATTATTGTCGTTTGCCGAAATTTTTCTCCAAAAACACAATTTTTAATTATCGCTATTGTACAAACTTTTCTTTTATCATTTAAGCTGCTTGACCTTCTATATTAATTTTGGTTTCTTGGCGTCAGTGCACAGCCCCCCCCCTCTTCTTTTCCCTTTAAAGATTCCAATCAGTACAATTTAAAAAAAGAAACTATTAAGTATCTGAGACAAAGAGTTTAAGTTGCCTTCTCTTAATATTGTTAATCTTTTACGATAAAATTTAATATCTTAAAAAACTCTGTTTTTTCCATGGTCAGTTGTATGCAACCAGATATTAGAGAAGAAATTTTTGCATATATATGCCAAATGCTCATATTAGAAGTGTTCTTTGTTACCGGATTCTTTAGTAATTAATTAGGTTAAGACATCTTACATACACATAGAATAATCACACAGGGAATTTCGAGTATAGCAACCAATAGATTTTTAAGATCATTTCGTGAACGACATTTCATTGCAGTAAATTTCAGACATTTTTTACTTGCAAAATAACTATGAAACAATATTCGTTTCATCTATCATTAATTCAGTATTGTTTAATCGTTGTATCATTTTATACGCATATTTCGAAAACTGATATCACGAATAATTAAATAAATTGGAGACTAAATAGGTGACGGAAGAGAAAGAGAGAAAAAAAAAAACTATTGCATCGGCCGGGAATCGAACCCGGGCCGCCCGCGTGGCAGGCGAGCATTCTACCACTGAACCACCGATGCTACATATAATCGGTATTTAATATTGTTTAAAACTACAACTATTTTAAAATGACCCATATAGGGTCATTTCTTTTTTTTTTTTTTACTTTCAAATATTTATTTTTTATTCACGGCTGAAATTATCATGTTCAAATACGTGATTTCAATAACAAACTTTTGATACAACGTTTTCATTTAATTTTTTGGCATAAAGAGATGTAGAACAAATGCATAAATAGATACAATATTTATTTTATTGTCGATTTACTAACATGATAACACTCTTCTCTCTCTCTCTCTTTTTTTTTTTTTTTTTTTTTGAAGTAGGAGCCAGAAAAAAAATCCTTTTCTACTTTTTTTTTAAGTCTGCCCGTAAATTCTTATAAATGGATTAAATCTGTGAGGACAATTTTATGTTAAAATTACAATAGTCAAAAACTTTTTCAAAAAGAAAGAAAAAAAAGTTAAGTTTAAAGTATAGATACAATTAGTTTATAGTATTTTAATATAATTGTATCTATACTAATGCATAGATACAATTCAACCCTATAGTATATTAAATATGGATTGAAGAAATCCTTCTAAAGTGATAAACATTACATTTTTTTTTCCGAATCATGCAGTGCCTTTTACGATGTGCTCAATCACAGAAAAAAAATGCTTCTTAAAAAAACTATAGCTTTAATCTTCCAATTTAATAAGTATAACATTTTGTTAATTTCGGAAGCTATCCAACTAAATTGACTAAAAACTTTGGAGAAACAAAAAGGATTGACTACATATTGTCAAAATCAGTTAAGTTAATTATTATGAATTTTACTCACCAGATGGCACCATGTGTAAAAACTTTTTATTACATAAGGTTCTTTACAATGGTAGAATAGATGATATATTTTATAAAGAATGTTCAGTTGAAAAATCACATTACAAAAAAAAACCTAATGTAAGAAATGAATAATACATTGTCATATAAAGTTAAATTTTTCGGCAAAGTCAATAAAGGATTTATTATTATCTATCAATGATGATTGTAGTAGATAAAAAAGAAAGTTAATCAAATGCATAAGAAATAAATTAGATCTGCTCTACGATATCCCAGCACCGACTGTTCAATAAATATGCATTTAAAATTTGTGTTTTCTTCGAATAAATATGAATATTATCAAAAGTAATAAGCATAATTAGAATCATAATTTATAAGAAATATCATCCATACAAAAAAAAAAGGAATTAAATAAAACTTCTCAGTATACAGTAATAAATAATGAATCCTCGAAAACTGTAAATTTTGAATTTTTCTTTAAAAAATGTCATACGGAAGTCATTCACTGGCAGAAAAAGCTTTTAGTAGACCCAAGCATTATTAATCATGAGGCCGTTTTTTGATAATTGATCCGTTTAGTTTTTTATTTCAGAATATTTTAAAACTAATCAACATATAAATAATCTATTTAAATTCAATTTAATCTTTTTTTTTATTTCAACAACTTTGTAATCATATATATTCCTTTTATTTATTTTAATATGTACATCATAAAATTAAACGACCGAAGTAACAAAATTCTTAAAAAATTAACATCGTTGGTTAAAGATTGACATATTTATTAATATAGAAATCTTTAAATATGGATATATCTTTTCTTCATATATCATAATAGTTAAAAAATATTTAATTATTATGATAGATTGTAAGGAAATAATAAAATTCAAGAAAATGTAGCTTTAAAAAAATGATTATTCTGTAGGGCCTGCCAGATGAAATACAAAATAGCCAGTTCTATGAATATTCCAATATCTTATAAATAGTTAATTGCACATTAATTTATTTAATAAAGATTTCAGTAATTCAATATTATGACACACTGTAGTCTTAAGTTTTTATAATTCATAAAAGTTGTATTTTCTTGC
The DNA here is from genome assembly GCF_947563725.1 of Argiope bruennichi. Lineage (NCBI taxonomy): Eukaryota > Metazoa > Arthropoda > Arachnida > Araneae > Araneidae > Argiope > Argiope bruennichi. Next base: position 116,097,002 of record NC_079154.1, read on the forward strand.
ATGTTTATTTATTTGTCTACTCGGCCAATAACATTTTAAATCGATGTATCTATAGCCCTGTTCAGGCAACAGCCTATATTACCTAGTAAGAATATAGGCAATTCCGGCTCCGAATTCATTATCAAACCAGTTACAATTTTTAGATCGGCATTAAGATTGCGGCCATTAATATTTCATCTAAAATTCTCTTCAAACACAAGTGACCATTGGGCAAATGCAGAAATAAAAACCAAAATAAATTAAATGAATGTCGTAGTAGATATTGCTTAAGTCTTGATTCCTCAGTTTTTATACTATTTTTAAAAGTTTTTTCTCCATTAAACTAGTAATAATACATACTCAATAAATGTATTTAAGATCATCACAATATAACGAAAAAACTAAACAATATATATATATATTTTAAAATGTACTTTAAAAAAATATTGTTAGAAACTTATAAAGATTAGAGATAAAAACATATCTAACTAAAACTACTGCCAATTTATTGAAATTTGAAAAAAGGAAAGTCTTCTTCTGATGTAATCAAGGGAAAACATTAGCGTTTTAAAAAATTATTAGCAAAAAAAATGGAATTAAATTAATAAATCGAAATTGTCATAGTTTTTCTTAAGCATTTGTCAAATTTGGTAGCTTTAGGCCCAATATTTTTCTTTCATGCAGACCGTCTTGAACGATTTCTGCTTCAATTAGTATCCAAATATAAGCATTAAAATTATAAATATCATTTCAATTGCAAAAAAAGAAATATTTTTTTCAAAAAGCTGAAGGCATTCATTTTGAAATTTAAGGGTAAATGGTTATCAGTTCATATTTTCTTTAATATCAAACAAACAAAGTTTGATTCAAATAGAAATTAAAGCTATATACCATAAACTTGAAAGTGATATATTTTAATTATTGAATTATTCTCACCAGACTAACTACTTGAATTGAGTTGTTTTAGATATAAACAGCAAAACCTTTTTTCTTTCGAGAATAGAATATTTTCTAACCTATTCTAAAGCGACAGGTGACCACTGTTATTCAGGAAAGATATATCGAGAATTGCAAATACCTCCAATTAAAATTTTACAAAACACGAAAGGAACTCCGATGCTTTATTTATGTGGCTATCCTGCTTTATTATCACTATTTTTACTAATAATAAAGATGAGCACTATATTGTTAGCACTATATTCCAGACCGATTGTCGTAGTCTTACCATATTTGTGATATATATACTTTAGAGAGTGAAAATCTGTACCTCCAAGCAATTTTTTGAAATTCTAATAAGAATTTTAATTAAAAATTCAGTGAATTTTGTTATTTTTCTCTCAATAGTTTCCAAAAATATTACAACACAAAACTTATTTTTGCATTATCTTAAATTTCGAAGAATCATCTTTGCAATAATACTAATGTTTTGCTTTAATTTTTTTTTTCTATTTTTAATCAATTTTTAAGATATATTTTAAACGTATTATATAACAACATATTTCACTTTTGAAGTGAATCGCAAATGTTTTTCATTGCTACTACTAATATTTCATCCTGACTTTTTCCTCCGTTGTTGCTAATGAAAAGATGAGATTTGCGGTTTCTTTTTTGCCCTGATGAGTAGGTTTAGTATATGTTTTTAATATAATTTTTGAATTTTTATTTTGTTTATAATTAAGGCTTGACTTCATAAGTAAGCAGTGATGAAAAATGTTTATACTGCTCACAGTTTTAAACCTGCTGTTCTTTTCTGTGATATAATTAAATGTATAAAAATATAGACAGAATATTTGGGAAATGCGTTGCACAATGAATAGAACAGTTTTAAGACCTTTCAAAATAGATGAGCTATAGGATTATCAAAATTCGAAGCTTAATGTCGCTGAAAAAGCCGATAAGACCAAATCACATAAAATAATTAATTGAAATTTTTAGCAATCATTCATTTGGGCAAACTAACTGGTAGCCAAAAGATCCTCAAAGCTGCTTTTCTGCAAAAAAAGTTTTTGTTAATAATGCCAAGGGCTTAAGTAAATTGTGAAATTAAATGCGAAGTAAATTAAATGATTTGTAACATATTTTGGCAGTTGTGTAGATGAAGGCAAGAAACTTTTGAAATTTTAGAACTTTGATTTATTCCATCACGGAAGGCATAATATGTACAAGGAAGAAGAGATGAGATACGTCAGTCTACATCGGGATAGAAGAGCAAAAGAGACAGAAATTTTTTCCTCAGTGATTTTATAATGAGATTTTGAGACGGATTACTTTATATATGTAATCTTAGTAACGGAAATTTTAGGTACCTTTAAAAGAATGTGGTAAACATTAAGGATTTTTATTCCTTCTTTCGGAGCGTCTGAACTAAGGTGAGCAGTTTTAGATCGTGTGTTAAAATTAAATAAAAGGTGGAATTGGATCAGGAAATCAGGCACCATTTAACAATGAAATTAATATGGACTAAATTAAGATGAAAACTAATAAATTAATTAGAATTTAAATTAAATTAAGAGATATCATTACACATACATGCATATATGTATATAACAGCATTGTTTCCACGTTCCAATAAATGAAAAATATTGAAATATTTTTGTATTATTTTATACTGAAAAATAATATTTATTCATCTTGATAATCAATTATTGAAATGAAAGAAGGTTTCAGAATAGTCATAAGATAATTTTTTGGAGTTGAGTCTTTAAAAATTAAATTCAAACGAAGGCTGCTATAATCTTATGCCCGGAGCTGCGCCAGTCTTATTGTAAGATTTGTTATGAATATATTCTTAAAACGAGTATGTTTTTCCCCAAACGCGAATGTTATTACATATTTTATGCCTTAACACTAATCTCTCTCTTTCATTTTTTTTTTCTCTTCCCCTCCGATACTCAGTAGCCTTCAGAGCCTTTCAAATCCATCACTTTCCACAGGACCTGGTGAAAACAAGCTTCCATTACTTTATTTTTATTATGTTTCACTTTAATGTTAACAAACGTTACTTTCACTTATCCCTAACTGACCTGATGCATATTTCTCAGATGTGTGCATAATACAGGTTGGGAAATTTCGGATTTAGAAGAAGAATTTAATTTATTATTATTCGTATAAATGATTCAAAATATTTGGAATATCTTGTTTAAAACTAACTGGGTTAGTTATCTTTAAAAATACTGAAAAATTGTTTATGCCTTTTGCATCCTTTTTATGTTTCAGAATATTCTGAATTAATATTATATTTTGATCTGATGGAAGAAAAAATTAAAATTTATTTGAATTTTTTATTTAAAAAATATGTTAATAAACATAATCGAAAAATTATTTTTTGGCATTTTAAAAAATTATGGAGTTTATATAAGATTTATGAAGAACTATATAAAAAAATAGCTTCTCAAAATCACAGTTCAAAAGAATTTAATTGTTGATTCGATTTGATTTCACTCATTTTATTCCTTTACTTGTTATTTTGATATTGCGAATTCGATGCCTATGAGTTAAACGAATAGTTAAGCAATTTTTCAAGTTTCAGTTTGAAGTTATAATTCAAAACATAATTTATTTCAAATAAAAAGAATTATAGAGTAACAGAAATATATTTAATATTAAAATAGTCAATATTACATTAGTTCCTTAATGCATTCGTTATAGATCCGTAAAGTTGTAAATTTCTGAAACTTTTATGAGGACAAAATTCGAATAAAATCTTAAATGACCCTCTTAATGACATTTTGCCTATAAAATATAAATGTTATAATAATAATTGTAACACATAATTATCCCATAGCTAAATTTGTTTATTAGAACTAATAATCAGTTCTTCTGCGAATGATAAAGATTGATTCTTCTTCTTTCATCAGTTCATCAGTTCCTCTGGAGGCCGCTGTGGCCTGGTGGTAAGGTCTCGGCTCGTGAACCGTAGGGTTTTAGGTTCGAGACCCGATTGCACCGAAGAACAGTCGTGTAAGGGGGTCTGTTGCACGTTAAATACGTCATGTCAAACGTCCTTCCGCTGGCGTGGTGTGGAGAGGGGGCGGTGACAGCTCAGGTGTCGTCCTCGTCATCTGATCGCGGTTCAAAATGACGAGGTCCGTCCCAAAATAGCCCTAGTGTTGCTTTACAACGGGACGTTAATATAACTTAACTAAACTAATCATCAGTTTTTCATATACATCAGTTCTTCTGCGAACGATAAACCGTGATTTTATACTACAGTATTAAACAGTTTTAAAATAAATTCAGATGACCAGCATTTCAAAATAAAATAAAGTAAAGTAGATGAAAGAATTAACCAGAAGGGGCTTATCCTATATAAAATGTAACATTTATTCATTAGACGATACATTCATTAATTAATGCACATAATTTAAACATTTTATTTGAACTACAATTACTTCGTTTTTATGGCTAATTTTATCTAATTAATCACTTCGTTATCAAATCTGTTTAAAATCAATGTTATGACGATTTGTTTCTTATTCATTCCAAAGTTCACTTAAATATTTATAAAATTTATTCACTTCAGTTTATCTGAATTAAGACTTGGAATCGATCTTCTATTTGAAATGTCTTTTATATTTGCTTATGATTAATTACAGAACATATTTAAATAATTTTTATAATAGTAAATGTCGCGTTCAAATCGTTGAATAAGCAGTAATGTACAAGATGAAAGGTGATGGATTAGCTTAATATATTTTATTTGTTAGAGAGCATTTATTAAAGAGATCCACACAAAATAAGCCAATTACCTTGATAAGCACACGCCGTTTCGCAGTAGAATATGCAATTTTCCTTCAGAAGAGAAAACAAGGCGATAGAATTGCATTTGAATGTAGAGTATTTAGAAGGGGTAAAAGTGGCCTTTGATCATTATATTGGAATTAATTCATCCTCTCTGTTTCAATGACATTATCGAGTTTTAAAGAGCGAATATTAATTTAGTCAAGTCAATTAAGAATTCCAGCGATGCATTTATGCTTTAACCCTTTCTAGGGCCGTGGGAAGTATGCTTCCCACCAAATTTATCCATCTTTGTATGAAATTATGTAGGTTGGCATAAGTTCTGACAAAGTAAAGTTCTTTAGTAAGTCAGAAACTTAGATGCTTCAGTTCTTTATCTCAGACAAAATGATGTGTCTTGATTTGTTACTTCATTATTAATGAACCAAATTAAATAATCAAATTAAATTTATCTAATAAGCTAAATGAATCCCTTTTCTTATTCTAATTTCAAGCCTAAAAATATTTTAACATAATATGACGAGAAAAAAATGGAACTTTAAAGGGTTAAAAGATCATAATTATATACAGGATTCGGGTTATACTTATTATCCGGGTATAAGTAGTGATTTGAGATATTTGATGTTAGACTATGAAAGACATTTACTTAATAATAAAATTTTTATATAATAAAATTAAACTAACTTGATTATCACAATATTCTTTAATTATCTGAATAAACCATTCATAAAATGTTGATAAAAATCAACTCATGTAATATTCATTTCAAAGTGAATATAAAAAGAGAAATAATGAAAAGAAAAAATTTAATTCTCATGTTGACATCAAGCTTAAGCCATTTTCCATTGCACAAAAAAACTTAGCATAAGTTTGGAACTAAATAAAATCCTAGAAATTGCCATTTCAAGTCAAATATCTATAATTAAAAGAAACAAAGAAAAAAATGTATTGAATTGCTACACCCTCATTACAATGCTAAGCATTCATATGCAAATTTATACATTTGAATTTTTCTGAGGTCCCAACATTTTTTGTAAATCAATGATGAAAACCAATATCATTTTCTAAATCGCCTTTCAAAGAGGAACATAACATTATTCTACATAATATTATTCTACATTATTTTACATACTACATTATTCTACATAATATTATTCTACATTATTCTACATAATATTATTCTACATTATTATTCTACATTATTTTACATTCTACATTATTCTACATAATATTATTCTACATATTAATTCTACATTATTATTCTACATTATTCTACATATTATTCTACATTAATATTATACTACATCCTACATAATATTTATGAAAGAATATACAATTAAGAGGATTTAATTACAGAAAGCAATAGTCAAAACAATGATACTTTTTCATCACTATTCTACAGTATTAGACAAATATATTCTAGTACTTTTATTAACTTGATAAACTACAGCATCTTAATGCAACTACTTACATTATCGAGGTATTTGAAAAATAAGAAGCAAAAAGATTAGGTAAAGCGAAGTTAAGATTTTAAATATGGTTCAGAAAGGCAAAAATATAAAACTGTTGGATATACTTTTTACTTTTTGAAGGCAAAACAGAATTTTGAAGTATTGTCGTTTGCATTGAATTGGAGTTCTCAGTATAAGTCAAACAGGTGTTTGGTGGGAAATGTTTCTGCAGCAACATTTCTTATACAAGATGATCATGGTATCAAATGTAAGGGCAGGAAGATACACAACATTGAACAAGATTTCTTTTGGCTTTGAATGGTGAGGCCAAAAATGCCAATGTGCATTTTACTGGACAGAACAAGCAGACGGACGACTCAAGGATTCGAATTCAATCTTATTTCATATTATTGCGGACGATCACTAATGGCTGCATTCATGGCTTGCTTGTTTTTCCATCTTCTAAACAGTGAATTGGAAAGTGCTTAACTACTCAGCAGAAAGCCTATCAATTTTGAAAAATTTACTTTCTTCTGTAGCTCTCTTTCTATTCAGTTAGCTGGGTGGTTAAAGCCTAAAAAAGCTCTCTGTCCTTGAGACAGGACGTCAAACTCCATCATCCATCTTCGTTAGAATCGTCTCGATCGGTCAAAAGACCTGCATCTCTCTTTCATGTGTTCCAGTAAATCTTGAGTATCAAATATCTGTTTAGGACCATTAAATCTCTTATGTCTAAAAATCTTTCGAGAGTAAAAAATCTTCTCTTAAGAGCCAGACAAGAGTTTTTAAAAACTTTAATTTCGCCAACCATGCCAAAATCACTACGGACTTCAATGATCAACTTAAAATCTGATTGGGTCAAAAGATTGCCAAACAGAATTGTTTTTTAGCCAATTAAAAACAAATAACCAATTAAAAGCTCACTTTCGCTAGACGCAAGTGCATGGAGTCAGGATTCAACTTTTAATGAAGGGAAACAATTCTAAAATCAATTCTACCGGAAAGGAAACATGAAAGTGTGATAACGGGTGCCCAAATTAACTAGAGAACTCACTAAATGATTTTTCAGAAAAGTGAATTTTCGATGGAAGCATCATATCAAGCTGAAAAAATTGATCATATTTGGTTCCTAAGAGTTCCGAAGTCGGACATGGAGAGTTTCTCACACTCCTTGCTCTTGTAAGAAAATGAACAATCAAACTCCTTTTTGTTATAGATCATAAAAACTCTATTTCATTTTTCTTTCAAATATTCGAAAACAAAACATATAAATTGGGTTCAAAAATGATAGAATTGATTGAAACTTAATTAAGAATAAATTTATTTAAGTAAAAATACAATACTATGATTAAATAATAAAAATGACTTTCATTATGTCAGAATTCAGTTTCAATTATAATTTATCAACACAACACAAATAACCTTTTTATATCTTTAAGTAATTGAGAATGCACAAAAAGGAGGTGTTAAACAATAATTTTCACTAAATTGAGTTTGGTATCATACTGAATTCGGAAGTTAGTTTAGTTTAGTTATACTAACGTCCCGTTGTAAAGCAACACTAGGGCTATTTTGAGACGGATCTCGTCATTTTGAACTGCGGTCAGATGACGAAGACGACACCTGAGCTGGCACCACCCCTCTCCACACCACACCAGCGGGAGTACGTTTGGCTAATGACGGATTTAACGTGCAACAGACCCCCTTACACGACGACGGTTCTTCGGTGGAATCGGGTCTCAAACCTGAAACCCTACGGCTCACAAGCCGAGACCTTGCCACCAGGCCACCGCGGCCGCACCACATACAGTTAGTGAAACCTATTCTTATGGATTTATTTTCTTGGAATTACATGAAACATAACTTTTATTATTAGGCACTATGAATGGACTAGTTGTGAAAATTCATGGAAAAAGAAGGCGCTCAAATACTAATTAACAAGTTTATTGTCTTTTCGGTCAGTTTCATCTGACGCGTTTTAATTAATTACGATTGACAATTCGGGCATTTTTATTAACTGACAAAATTTTATTACTTAGATATATTATTAATTACTTACACGATATTTATTCAAATTACGTGTAAGTTTCCCAGTGTCGGATTTTCAGCTAGGCGAACGAGCAACTATCTAGGGCTGCTTTACTAAAAGGAGGCCGCAACCAAGTAGACTTAAAAAGACATAATTTCTCTAGTTATAAAATAATTAAATTCTATTATAACTAGAGAAATTATTCTAACGTTTGGCATGACGGATTTAACGTGCAACAGACCCCCTTACACGACGGTTCTTCGGTGAAATGGGGTCTCGAACCTGAAACCTTACGGCTCACAAGTCGAGACCTTACCACCAGGCCACCGCGGCCCTACTGAATTCGGAAATACGTTTTCTTTCAAAATTAGCGTGAGTTTAAACCTATTTAGTTGCTTTTTTTATGAAATATTATGCCTATCACAGTTCAGGGTAAAATGTAGACTGGTCCACTTTAATTCTCAACATTTCATATACAAGCTGAAAAGTGTTCACGAATCCGTTAAGTCATAAGGATTTAATGACATATCTTTCAAAATACATGTCAACATTTTTATTAAATTGATATGTCAGCTATACGGCCGCGATTTAACTATATAAATAGATCGATTTATGCCCTTTTGATATATAAAAGCACATTATGAAATTTTTTCATAAAAACACACATTCAACGATGCAATTTCAATTAAAATTTTCTTTCCATTTGCCACTCATTCATTCTTTCTTTTAAATTTGATGAGTAACTGTTAGATTTGTCATAAATATTATGTCCACGGTTACAATGGAAACAAAATTTCACGATGCTTTTAACTATTTCTACTAATGTGGGAAACTGCATAACCATGATATATTGGGACTGAAAAATATTATTATATTTTGAAACATACTTATGGTTGGTTTTTGGTTGGTTTTGTATGATTTATTGGCGCAAGAGCCACACTTGGCTATACTGCGCCAATCATGTGGTAACATTAGAATAGGTTTAAAAGCACATTTATTTTTTATGAAGTTCACATATGAAGATAAAATAACCTAAAATATGACAATAAAATTCTAAAACTATCTTTTATTTTAAAATTATAACGAACAATTTATGATTCCTCCAAATTTAAAAAGCTAATGCAAAGTGGAAACCAAATGTTTAAATACGAAATAGGGGGGGGGGGATTCTAAATACAAGTATAAAAACCAATCGCTCTTAAGAATTTAAAAATATTTGGGTGGTGTGTTTCACCCACCAAGTCTTGTAAAGTCAAGGAAGACGAGGTAAAAAAACGAGCACATTAAGAACTGAAAACAGGACAGTCAATTAAAATACGATGAATAGTAAAATTTACTCGGCATCTGTTGCATGTAGGCGCATTTTCGCCAAATATTAAATGTCTGTGGGTGAAACGAGTGTGTCCTATACGGAGACGAGTCAATTGAACATCCATCTCACGTATAGGATGTACAGGCCACAAAATAATGTGAGTTTTCACAGAATGTAACTTATTTTGGATCTGCAGATCCCATGACTTTTGCCAGTCAGAAAAAATGTGACAAGAAATGGACGTTTTAATATCATGAAAGGGAAGTCCAAAGCTCAAAAATGTCGTTGCAGATTTTGCAGCTGAATCCGCTTTTTCATTTCCATGAATGCCTACGTGACTCGGAACCCAACAGAAAATAAACTGAAAGCCTTCATTTTGTAAAAGACGTAAAGTGAATAAAATTCTAATAGCAATCGGATGCATTCGATTGTGGTAGTGTGAAAAGGTCTATAAAGCACTCATGCTATCGGTATAGATGGCGAATTTACGCTGAGTGGAAGTTGAAATTTTCTGAGAAACATACTTATGAAAAGGAATCATTACGAAAATTAATTTCAGAATGTAAAGTCTGACTAAAAATCATCTTTCAATCTAAAAATCAACTTATATAAAAGAGAAAATGATATGCAAGTGAAAAAGCATCATATGTTTATACCACGTACTCTCCCCTCTAACATATACTTCTTTAAACACAACATATCACTTCGTTCTATTGTAACCTTAGTTATTAATTATTTTTTTGAGGTGTTAGAACATTATTCAGGATATGCCATGACGCATAAATCAACGATTTTATTCCCCAAATCTTATTCCAGCTCATGTTTTTATTTCATAATCGGAGGTAAAACGATCTAGATTTAAGGCTACAGATGTGGTGAAAGCAGAAACAACGAAGACGATAAAAAGACTCAAGAAATAACTTGAAACACTGCTTGAAATAGTGGAAAACTTGTAGATTTAATATTTTATCACTTTATTTACTATTAGTGAAGACGAATGAGTGTGTGTGTGTGTGTGTGTGTGTGTGTGTGTGTGTGTATTTGTGTGTGTGTATTTGTGTGTGTGTATTTGTGTGTGTCTGTGTATTTGTGTGTGTGCGCACGCATGTGTGTATGTGTTGGAGCTCTACAGGATGCATCGTTAGACCTATAGGTACCAAATTTGGCACAGATGTACTCTGTAATGTAAGAGAGTTAACTTCAAGCGATTTTTTTTATTTTTAATTAATTAAAAATTGCTAAATGTTGCGTTTCTCCACAATAACTCCCGATATTAAGAGCATATTATAGGGCAGAACCGATTTTTTCCCCCAATCTAAAAATAAAATGTATTTACAATGACATCCATTTAATAGTTGTATAATTTTTTCTGAATTTTGGTAAATTTTAAAAAAATATTAGTTCTGCTTAATTTTGAACAATAGATAGCATTGCTACATTGGAATTCAAATCATTTTCATTGTTTCATCAAATATCAATCGAGTTCTTTTCTTGCATTGTTCAAAGCTAAGAAATAACCAACCTTTTTAATATCTATATATATATGAAAGTAAGAGAGTGAAGGTACAGTATTGCAAAAGTTAAGGGATACATGAACTGGGCCATTATGTTTTTAAATTGCACTAAGATGTCATGGGTCTTGATTCTATTAAGATGGTTTATACACGAAATGAACAGATCAGATGTTAGTCTACTAAACTAATACTGTTTTAATTTTTATCATAATTAGATGTTTTAAATAGTTCTTGAAGGAACCATGAATAATAAGTAATGCATAAGAGATTTAATTGAAAGCTAACACAAACATAGCTTCCTGTGAGCCAACTGATCGTCAAAGGCGAATCATTAATAATCTGTGTTCTGAATAATTCGTATGTATTGATTTTCGAAAATATTAATGAGATATAAAAAATACGATCAACTAGAAAAAGAAAGATCACAATAGATACATCTAGAATGCAGGACGGGGCCAGGATAGCCTGGTTGGTAGGGCGATGGATTCGCGTCCCTTGGGTTGTGAGTTCGAACTCCGCCGGTCGAAGTCACTCCGTGTGTGTGGTGGCTGGTTATAAATCTGTTCGTGGTCACCAAGTCCTCCATGTCGAGAGTAATACCACTGGGGGTATTGGATCAAGGGTGATCGTTCTCTGATTCAGGTCCAAATTACGATCTGTGGATGAGTGAATGAAATGCATAAATGAAGTCCGCCCCGTAAAAAGGGTTGTGACGTGTGTGTAGCTAAGTCGTACTCTTGGCCCTAGATGGCTCTACTGAAAAACAAGAGACGCACCCCTGGCTTAAAATCACTGTCTTCTAAAGTCAGTGGGCTTGTCTTTGACAAGTGCCATTAGAAACAACAACAATGCAGGATGTGTTTCTATCACTAAAAAAAAAGGTGCAAGATTCTCATCACCTATCATTAATGTCATATGCATTTATCAGATTTTTTGAAAAGCCGAACTTCTCTAGAAACTTGATCATTGAAACATCTGTAGTGAAGAAACGGAATAGTAAAAATGAGCTCAAGCGTAAGTCAACCATCTAACTCTCCTACCCGCTATGAAGGCACACGGATTTAAACCATAAAATTGAATGACCGGACCGCCGTAACAGCAACATTGGCGGGAACTGTGGTTGAGTCCTAAGGGCTATCACCGGCCACGGTACAACCCTTCCCGGAGGAAGTACATCCCGTCATCGATGGGTGGAGTCAGATCCCCCACCTATTTGTGTACCCTCCAGGATGGTGAGATCCAACCACCATGCCAGAAGCATCTCATCCTCATTTCTAGAGCCCCCCCTCCGGGGGTTGAGCTCAAGCGTAAGGAGATTCATGAGATGATATTGACAATCACAAAGCTTTCTCTTTCTACATTTCTTATACGAATAAATGCGGAGCTGCTAAAGAGACCTGTTCATTAAAATGTCTGTAGTGAAAATTTTTAAAAAAAAATATTATAAGCATATTTTACAACAAGAATACAAAAATACGTAACGATAATACAAAAACATAAGAATTCTAGGATAACACTAAAGTTATTGATAAAAGTCATTATTAAAGTTGTGGGTGTTTATTATTACTTTTTTTTGCCATCCATATTATTATCAATTAATACAAAAAAAAAAAAAAAAAAAAAAAAAAAACTTGCCAAATGGTAAAATTAAATTTCTGATCTTGATATAAATAATTATTGGCAAAACAGATATTTATTTAATTCTGAGAATTAATGAAAGGTTTAAATTTCTATTTAAAATACACTATTAAAATGAAGAAAATGCCAAATTTTATATCATTTTAGGTTAAAAATTTGGTTACTTTATTATTAAGTTAGAAATAATAGAATTTATCCACTTTTTTTTTTTTTTTTTGTCTTTCTAATTTTTAAGGAAGCCGACAGAAGATTGGGGAAATGCATAGTAAAATAAACAGAAAAGCGTAAGAGTTTTAAAATAGTCTCTATATTACTATTATAAATGTGAAAGTTTGGATGGATGGATGTTAGAACGGCTGAAGGGAATTGGATGTAATTTAGCACAGAGGTAGATTATAGTCTGGAATAGGACATAGGCTACCATTTATTCCGGTTAATTGAGTGGTTAATTTTTTTATTAATTAAAAACTAACTTTCCCGCCAAAAATCTGCGGCGAAATTCCGCCAAAAATGAGTAAGGCTTCATTTTTTTTTCACACACTAATGAGGTTAGGCTTAATATATTTTCGACCTATTATTTCAAAGGATTCTTTTTATTTTCTTGGTGTTTGATGCATTTAAAATTAAACATTGTTAATGAATCGATCTTTAGGATTCATTCTGAAGTACTTTTAAATTAAAACAAAACGGATTAAAGGAAATTAAAATTTCTAATCTGCATCCTTTTGCAGCAGTACAAGTTAGCAGTATGGGATGAGTGCACCATGTCGCACTAGCATGCACTTGAGGCGTTAAACCGCAGCCTGCAGGACATCCGCGGCAATCAGGCGGTGATGGGCGGCTTTGCCGTTTTGCTGGCAGGCGATTTTAGACAGACACTGCCGAGTGTTGATCAGACCGTCAGTTCTGATACATACACATTAAAATTTCCCTTCGAATGAAGTCGCGGGTGAAAGCTAGCAAGTTATATATCTAACAAAATTTGAAGTTTAAAAATATTTTGCTAAAAAAAACAATTTAGACCACCTTACATAAAATTTTTTATTGAAAATTTTAACAATTATTAATACGGCGGACCAGATGGTCGTCAAAAGCGGTTAAGGAAACAATATTGATTGAATAGATTTTCCTTTTAGAATAATCAGAAAAGTTCATTATACATATCTTTCATATTCTCTTGAATTTCGTTTCTTGTATGTTATAAGTCTCGCAGATATTTTTATATTGGAAACAACACTAATAATCAATTCCACTATATAATTCTTTCATGGGTTGTTTCTTTTTATTATTACACTAGCCGCCTTTTAAGGTTTGCTAGAGATATTGGATATATTTAATTCCTCTGAAATTATTCAGATATCTTTTCACGTCTATGCTTTCATACAACTGTCCAGCAATCAAGCTGTGTTATTTTAATTGCCTTAATATGTTCTATTAATTCTATACACAAGCTTTCTAGTGGAAACCATAGCATCATAGAGATATTAAAAATATAAAAGTATATTTCGTGTATCCTTTAAATTTCGCGGTTTTGAATTTCATTTTTTAAAATTATTATTTGTCTTGAAATGCGCAGATATTAAGCAGAAGCCTTTCTCTTTAGCTTTCAACATTGGAAGAAAATCACGTGATTAAATATTGGATGAAGCAACGAAAACCGTTTGAACTTCAAGGTGACATTACAATCTATCATTGGAAATTAGAAAAAAAAAAAAAAATACCAATACTCAAGGAAAATTTTTCACGATTATTAAATTGATATTATTAAAAATGCAATTTTTAAAATTCTGAAACGATTTAAAATTAATTTTTAACTTAATGGTATTTTTGGAAGTTATTGCATTAAAACGGCAAAATTCAATTTAAATTTTTATTAATTGAAATTACAACCAGAATTTCAAAACATTCCCTGCGAGGTGCCCATTGAAACTTATATATGTTATATTTGGTAGCTGTAGCTAAAATGGTCTTATCTTGCAACAACAATACACACTCACACACTTGCCTTTATTATCAATGGAGACAGTTTAGTTTAGTTAGTTATATTAACGTCCCTTTTAAAGCAACAATAGGGCTATTTTAGGACGGACCTCGTCATTTTGAACCGCGGTCAGATGACGAGGACGACACCTGAGTTGGTACCCTCCTCTCCACACCACACCACACCACACCACACCAACGTGTGGACGTTTGTCCCTGACGGATTTATCATGCAACAGTCCCCCTTACACGGCGGTTCTTCGGTAGAATGGGGTCTCGAACCTGAAACCCTACGGCTCACAAACCGAGACCTTACTACCAGGCCACCACGGCCCCAATAGAGACAGGCATTATATGTTTAAGAATACATATATTCGATCACTCAGATATTGCACAGTTTCGATAACAAACAGATCATTATCCTAAATTATATTCGCAATTTTTACGAACTATAATATGTGCTGTAGAATTTCAACCATATCAACTGATGTCCATATCAACTGATGCCAGATCCTTTACGAATAATCGAATATAACAAAAAAAAAAAAATTAATAATCGACGAAAAAAATATTTCTTTCAAAGAAAAGTATTATATCTAACTCATTAATTACGAATACTATTTTCCTCAAGCAAATTTATAAACTGTATTAACCCTTTCTAGGGCCGTGGGAAGTATGCTTCCCACCAAATTTATCAATCTTTGTATGAAATTATGGAGGTTGGCATAAGTTCTGACACATTTTTTTAGTAAAACAAAAATTAAGATACTTCAGTTCTTTATCTCACACAAAATGATGTGTCTTGATTTGTTAATTATTAATTTAAAAAATAATTAATTAATCAAATTAAATTTATCTAATAAGCTAAATGAATCCCTTTTCTTATTTTAATTTCAAGCCTAAAAATATTTTAATATAATATGACTGAAAAAAAATAGCCCTTTAAAGGGTTAAAATATCTCTATTCTAACATATCAATTTAAAACACAGAGGCGATTTCCTTGAATGGGCACGAGTTTTATTGCCCATACTGAAAGGCCTAGCCAAACATTCTAAGTATTGGAAAAGCAAAAACTCAAATTTTCTTTCTTGGAAACTGTTTCCGTATGCTAGCAGCTCTGGTGTCAACTATTTTGTTGCCCTTATTCGCTTTTTGGTCAGAAGGATTTTTTTTTTTTTCTTTTTTAAAAAAAGCATTCCGGGTAATTGAAGTTCTTCTGTAACGTGGTATAAAAGAATGAAGGCAATAACCACATAAAGATAGATCAACTGTTTTGGTAAAAATGACAATAAATGACTTTTTTTTTTTATGATTTTAAGAAAATGCGAAGACCCAAATAAAACTATAAGACGACGCTTTGGAATTTAGAAGATCCATGCAGCCGTCAAGGAAGAAGCAAGTTATCCTGGAAACAATAGACAGAGAAAAATTCCTTTGCTGGTAAAACATATTTACTTTTATAGCCGCATGGAAGTAAATTTAATATTCATACAAATGGTTTATTTATAACCAGCTGGTTAATGTTCGTTTAAAGTTTAATAATAAAATATTTTACGCAATTCCTATTTTAATAGATTCTTCATCAAAATATTTTAAAACTTCAAATTTTGATAGTCATATAATTCACTCATTATATTATAAAGGCCTTCAGTCATAACGTAATATGTATCTCTCTCATTTTCTGTTAGCTCCCGTAGAATTTATGCTTTAAATTAAAGTGGAAAGAATTAATCTGCAATTAATATAATAATATTTTTTACTAAAACAAAGGATTTTTTTATAATATGATTACTGATAACAGAGTCACTGAGCGTTTAGACTTTATGGGCACTAAAGAATATCTTTCTTAATTTATGTAATATCTCAAGAATTTGTCAACAAAATTTTCTCAGATTCCTCATGAACAGATCGATTATTTAACAATGTTTCATTTTAAATGCGTCAAACACTAAGAAAATAAAATGAATCGTTTAAAATAATCGGTCGAAAACAGGTTTAAAAAAACTACTTAAAAAACGATGTACTTAAAAATATAGGCATATACAAAAAAAAATATAACTAACATAAATGCAATTTAATTACAAAAGCATGACAACTAACCTAAAAATAATTTAAATCGAGAATCATCCGTTGATAATATTGTCAACAATCAGAACACAATGCGCATGCGTGAATTTTCAACGCCAGTTACGGTAATGCAAATGTGTGAATTTTTTTACGCCAGTTGGGGTAACGCTATACAGATTAGACATTTTTAATTTCCTTTATTCTGTGTTATTTTAATTCAAAAGTACTTCAGAATGAATCTGAGAGATCGATTCATTAACAATGTTTAATTTTAAATGCATCAAACATTAAGAAAATAAACAGAATCGTTTGAAATAATCGGCCGAAAAATGTTAACCCTAGCCTCATTACCGTTTGGGGAAAAAAACTCAAGCCTTACTCATTTGGCGTTGGGGAAAATGAAAAGATTTTTTGGCGGGAAAGTTTGTTTTTAATTAATAATTAAAATCCTAATTAAAAATTCAAAAAAAAGGGACACCAGGTGCACATTCCCGACCTCTAAGGTATGCATGTACCAAATTTGGTAGCTGTAGGTCGAATGGTCTTTTCTGTAGAGCGCCAACACACACACACACATATATATATAGCCTGAGCTTTATATATAAGTATAGATTAAGAAAGTAATGTTTAAGTTATACACAAAAAAAATTTGTTTAATCTTAAAACCTCAATAATTTATTTTCATATTTAACTGCAGGAGTATTCTTTTCTGAACTTCCTCATATACACTCTGATAAAGGGGATATCTTCCTCTAATCTAGCATAAAAATTTGGTACAATGAGTAAGGCAGCGAATGCTAGAGTGCCCAGCTTTCTAATTCCGAACATGAACGTTTTATGCTTCGTGGTATAGTAGCTTTAAACCGACTACTCCAACCTATTCTGAGGCACGTGGAAAAATCTGAATAACCGGACAGCCGCAACAGCAACAATGGCGGGAACTGTGGTTGAGTCCTAAGGGCCATCACCGGCCACGATACAACACTTCCCTTGAGAAGTACGTCTGGTCATTGAGGAGATGTAACCGACCCTCACCTTTTTCTGAACCCACCAGGGTGGCGAGAACTAACCATCATGCCGGAAGCATCTCATCCTCAATTACGAAGTGCCCTCAGAGGGTTCGTGGTGTAGTAATGAAGAACTAGTATGTATTGAACACCTTTTTTTTTTTTCTGTCGAACGAAAGAAATTAAAATTTGAAGAAAGAATTACAGTTTTAATAGCAAGATCATATACCAAATTTAAATGATTTAAGTTTTGCATTTTTTTAATTATCGCATTTGCAAGCATACGATGGTACAGATCGGTAATCGGTCAACCTGCAGACAGGGTATGGTTCAAATTTGGATATTGATCTGCAGTTTAAATAATAAAATTGTAAAATATATTTAGATAATTATAAATTTCAAATGTTATCCATTTATATGTTTGCGTTTTGTTGTTATCGTTTGTTCACTTGTTCTCAGACAGACTTCCTGTGAATGAATTTACTTCAATATTTGATAAAAAAAAAGAATCTACAAATTTGATTTTAAAAACACATATCAAATTTCATTCATCTCCTTCAAAGCATTTTTGGGTTATCGTGTTTATAGCTAGCGTGACAGACATAATTCCAAAAATATATTTTTCGAACTCGGGAAGACGGTCTGAAATATACAGATTCGTCAAAATCTCGAAATCGAATTTTTTGTCGATTACAATATTTTCTCTTTGTAATGTTTGTATAAGACAAAGCGATATCACACTGATAATTAATTATGTAATGAAATTTAAGATCTTCGAAAATATATTTAAATTTATCTTTTTAGTGCTCTTGGAAATGTTTTAAGGTGTACGTACACACTTGAAACTTCGAAAATCCTTCAAAATATCGAATTTTTTTTTTATTGCATAATAATATTTTCTGATCCTTTAGCTTTCAAACGATACCAAAATGTTGTCAATATTTTTAATATTTCTCGAGTTATAATTATTTTTCTTGAGGTGCTTTCATTAAAAACCCTAGTTACGGCGTTTTTAAAACTCATTTTATGAAGAATGATATTTTCCCACTATGTTGCTTCATTCAAACAATCATAACTCAACAAGAAATTAAACAAATACAGTTATTTATATATCAAAATAATCTGTATGAAGTAGCGGATGTTTTGTGCTTCAATCAAAGTTATATTTATTGAAATAAATTTTTAATAGTTGTTTAAAAGTTAAAATGACAGAAAAAATCTCGCTTTTTCTATTCATCGTTGATGAAAAAATTGTTTAAAAAAAAAAACTATACACTTTTATAATTTGTTTGAGGCAGACAACATCAAAACTAATAGTAGGCATAATTTCCAACTAGAATTGTGTGTCTATACAAATTAGAATTTAAGATATCGTGTTTCAAAAAATATGCTAATTAGCTCATTAAATATTATTTAATCAATTAATAATTAGTGCAATAAGGTTTTTCCCACTGAAATGAATTTAAATATATATTAATAACCTACTGTGAAAAAAATGGATTTTTAAAGTTAAAATTTAAAAAAAAAATCTTCAAGTGTGTACGTACACCTTAAATAATATTTCGATGACTGATGGACAATCAATTGGTTCTGGGATACTGGTATCAGTAAACAGTAAATACTGCATCAGTCGTAGTAAATGGTGAACATATTCTTACAGCTGGTAATGTACGTATAATTCACCACTTTAATAGCATTCAACCTATGATGCAATTCAAGTAATTTCATTACATGCGTTAATAGAATTTTTGGAAGTGTCGAGTACTGAAATAGAAGAAGAAAGGAGCGAAATACACTTGAAGCTTAATCTTATTATTAAAATCGCATTTAGATAACACTACTCGAGCGCAATCTGAATATCAACTCTTTAACTTATTATACTTCGTTGCCAGCATTTTGATTTTACATCCAGCCACTGAGTATAAGAACAAAAATTATAATAATTAAAAAAATTCCAAAAGATGCGTCGTTAAATTTTATTACGAAGGTCTTGATACATGCAGCATTGAAGCATGGCCCGGAATATCATGGATCAGAAGAGTAATTTAATTTGCAGCTTCAGGAAACCACGCCAAAGTAACGCTTTACTTCTCTATCGCAAAAAGTGCGATTGGCACGAACTCATTATTACATTACACATCTCGCAAACAAAACACCCTCGAAGTCGTGAGGTAATTCAATCACGAAAAATGATAGGAAATTACTTCGCCAGACAGAAAACAATCATTATTATTATAATTTTTTTGTTCCAACAACTTGTGAAAGAGTGTGTAAGAAGAAACCATTTCTGATTCGAAATCCCACTTCCTCACGAAAATGTAATTAGTTTCACAAGTTCTCACAAACAGGAGAAAACACCATGTTAACGACCGTCCGTCATCAAATAATCCGACCACCCTCATTAGCAGGAATTCAAGAAAAGGAAGAAGAAAAAAAAGTTTTCCCAATCCAGCCGCACTATTTTCTCCATCACCACTCTCTCGCGCCCCTTATATTTATATTTTTCCTCCTTTTTAATGGCACAGCCGCCGAAGCTCAGCAGGACGGAACACGTCCACTTGACACCTTTCCCGCTAACGTCGTTACCGGCGAACGTGCGATCACGTAATTGGCAGCCATTGTGCAACCCCCCTCTTTGCCAGAGATATCTCTGTCGCTGACAGCGCCCTCGGTGTTGGAACTCGTAATGAGAGGCTCCTTTTGGGAAAGGGCCTTATGGTGTGATGGCCCCGCTAATGAGGTTGTTAGGACACTTTACCTTGTCGCAGCCATCATTAACTGGAGATTTTCCAAAGGAAGAGTTCTGGGGTAATGGCAAAAGGTGGTGCGAAAGATTACGAGCGAGAAAGCCATTTGTTGTTGCTGTTGGAGGAGTGTTTCTTGGCGAGTTCTGCTAATGGGACGCGCCAGTGAGGATAATTATAGCTGGCTTGGCTCGCTTTGAGAGAGTGGCTGGCCCAAGACAGAGGATCTTGCAATTAAAAAAACTGCAGGGAAATGGATGGAAAGAAAATTAATGGGAATGTTTGCTTGGTTAACTCTCTTCCGGTTAAACGTTTTGTAAATCTAAAAATGAATGCTAACGAAGGCTGCTCTTGAATTTTTCGTGTACCCAGGCAAGGGTGAGATATCAGACAGCTTTGAGTTAATGAGTTATACAAACAGTCACACTCTCTTGAAAGAAAGGTGACTTGCAAAATGAGTAAAGCATCCAGTCACTTATGAGTAAAAGTAAGAATAGTTTATATGTTTTAAAACGCAAACTGTGTATAACCCCATAGGAGTGTAGAATTGGTATGTTCTACAGAGTAATAGAAAACTAGACGGAATGGGTCTACCAGTAAATATTCAAGCTAGGGTTCTTGGAAAATTAAACTCATCATTGTTCTTAATCTGATTGTAACCAATGTTATGTTGATTTTAAGTGATTTTTAAAATTTATTTATTTGAAGATAATGCCCTCAATAGAAAAAATTCTAATTCCAGAGAGCATGATACAAAATAAACATTAAGAAAGAATAAAAGTTGTAAACACTAAACACACTAAAAGATGCACTTTTAAAGAATTTAAGTTGTAAACTCTGCACCTTGAAAACATTAAAAAACGTATAGGGAATTTAAAAGTCGTATAAACACCATCTTTAAAAACATTTAAAAAACACATTACGAAATTAAAAGTTGTTAGCGTTTAATTCTAAAAGCACTAAAAAACATAGAAAAATATAAAATTCATCAGAAAAATTGCTAAAAATTTTTTTATTGATTTTCTATACAGTTACTGATAATTATATACTTGACAAACAAATTCTCAAATGCGTGATTGTTTGTAAAAGTTCTGGCTAGTGCAGTACAGTAAAAATAACTTGGTATGCCACACGCAATCAGATTATGGATGATTACATTTAAAAAAAAGGGAGGAGACAGCAACTTTCCATGAATGATGGTAGATAATGTCAATGAACAATTATCTAATAGATTAAAATTTAAAAGCTAGTAAAGCAATGTTCGAATTTGTCTTATTTTTAATTTTAGGAGCTATTCATTTGTCATAATTCTAAACATTGTCTGTCAGTTGAAGGAGAGTAATCAGAAAGGGAATCAGCTGATTGTAAAGGGAAAACAAGTACAACGTAATGCTTGTCGTCATCTAAGTTGCCATTTTTTTTTCAAAACTTAATATTCGTGGAACGTTATGTTTTCTTTTATTTCCTATAGATAGAGATAAAAGATAGTCTAGACAATAAAAAACAATTTTTTTTTCTAAATTTAATTTTTTTCAATTGAAAGTTTTTCAAAATTTGTCTTTATTCCTAAAAGATTATAAATTCCTTAGAATTTAAAAATAAATATTTTTAATGATCTTATGGAAACTTATCATTCTATATGTCATTCAAGGAAACTGAAGACTATTGACCATATTTACTTAGGTTTATAGAATTCAGCTACAAAATATTTTGGAAGAACAATTGGTTATTTAAATAAATAACAACTAATAGTTTACATTGAGATTCTAAATTCTGTGAAAAACTACTTCCTTTCTAAATTTATCATCATCAAAAAATATGCTCAAATTATTGAATCTGAACTGAAACGTGAATTTGTTTAGGGCGTAAAGAAAAGTTACTATGCAGAATGTTGTAGATATTAGACGAAGTTTTTAGAATTTATTCGAACCACAAACATTTTTTAAGTACCGCTCACTTCCAGTTTTTATCTACTAGAAAGACAAATACATGGGGTAAAAGCGTACAAAAAAAATCAGCAACTAACTGCAACACTTTATGAGAACAGACTAAGAATTTTTTTTATATCTATGTTCAACTCTAAATATATGCTCTGAATAACAATACCCCCCCCCACACACACACAGGGGTTGGTAGAACTTCCCATGACGGTGGTAATGGGCCCGAAACAAGAAATAATTTAATATTTGTATCCTAAATTATTGTGGTGTAGAGGGAGTGAGAATTCTGATTTATATAAACAAGCAAGTAAGAAGCCATACAATAAATTTTATAAAATTATATTAATATTTTTTATAAAAATATATTTAATAATAAATGACTTTCTTCTCCTTTAAAAAAGGTCTTTTTTTAACCTGAAACAATTCTACATGCCGACGGTGAAGAAAAGTCAAGTTTTCAAAAGTTTAGAAAGCTCTGTTCTAAACCAAGAACCATCACTTCATCGACAAGGGCAAATTTACATTTTTTTATTTTATTTTATTGAAAGAAAAACTACAGATCAACTATTTTTTGCAAGCTTTGGGCACTTATCAATTGTTCTAGTAGCAGCAAACGTACTTTGTATGAAGATAGATATGAATTCCCGAGTTTCCTGTATGCTTTATTATGCATGCAGGGCTATTATATTTGGTGGGTCGCTGAATCGGATTTTGGCTTCCCTGGAACAATCCACTTTGGCGAGTTTCGGCGACAAAACTTGTGGGCAGGGCAGCTTATTGGTCAGAGACCTTTCTATTCATGCGTGAATAACTGACGAGATTATGTGCGAACTCATCCATACAAAAAGTTTTAGATACTGGAGCCATGATTTAGCTCACCTTTAATAAACTATATGGAAGAAGTAAATTTTATCAGAAATGCATCGACGGCAAAAGAAAATATTATCATTGGCTGAGCATTTATAGAATTATACAATAAAAAAAAGCATTTGAAAAGTAGCAAATGGATATTTACAGACATTTAAAATTAAACAATAATAACGCATTTTTTCAAGGAAATAAATCAAAACAAGGATGTTTTAGGAATTTCTACAAATAATAAAAACGAATATGTGTGTGCTGACATTCAGCAGGCAGAGTTTTTGTTTTAGAATCATCAAATTTGGAACAAATGTACTTTGATGGGCAGAAAATAAATATTGGTGTCATTTTTTTCTCCCGAAATTTGTTTTTCGAGAATAATTTTCGAAATTATTATCGTTCAAAAATAGTTTTTGTACCACCTAAAATTTAAAAATAAAGAATAACTTTTTCAGCGAAATAGTTCTATTATCACCCAATTTTTTTCCTAATTTTAACAATTTAAAAAAATACTTTAGGCAATATTTCCAATAAATTTTTTAATGATTGAAAGTTGAATGGAAATTTCAAATGAATTAAACAATTTGTATTATTTCTATAATTATTCAAACTCGAATCCCCCCCCCTCCATTTTTGAAATAAAGGGTGAATATTCTGTTTACTTCTTATTTCATTTCTCAGGTAATGGTGTTATAAAATTTTAATTTATTTGTTTCTTTTCATCAAATTTTCTGAAGAAATTTTGAAGAAAGCGTGTTTATGATATGAAGTTATATAATCAAAATGCTTCAAAATTATACTGTATAATTTTCTTAGCGTGTTTGAGTCCGTTGTAAGATGCCCTCTTGCCAGTCATTTTAATATTGAAATAAACTAGCCATTATATATAAGAAATGAATTGAAGTTACTGCATTAGACATAATATAATTAGAAGCTAGATGCGGTGGTCGATTATGCTTATATGCAAATGTGAATTTCTGTTAATTTACACAATCAGGGAGGTTCAGGTACTCTTCATCATGTGACCTATATAAGATAAATATCGCTCATAACAAAAATGTATGATGTATAAGAGGTAAATATAGACACTCGCAATCCTGTTAGACATTTAATGGTCCATTACAATTTCATATTTCAAAATTCGTTGATGAGGGAACCATGGGTATCAAATTATGCAAAACAGAATGAATTGAAATGAAATTCTGGGAGTATTATCATCGAACCATCCTGTCGTGAAAGACGGTTAGTAAATAAATAAAACTACTGTTAATAAAGGTGATATTCTTTTAATTTGATTATATATATATTTTTATTCTAAATCTTTGCAAATAATATTAGCGAAAGAGTGTATTAGCTCTCTATAGAACAGAGAACTAAATTTACAAATTGAAAATTTAGCGCAAATATACTTTGCAAAAAAAATTTTTTTTGATAAAAATTGTTTTTACTTTTTAATATGTAAATAACAACCTTTCTTTCTTTTTTTAATACATTAATAAAAGATTTTTTAAATACTTATTACGCTGCAACTTTTATAGTCTTAAATTCTTGCGACATTTTCTGTGGCATGAAAAATGGCGTAAAATGCCTAAGCCTTGTGCGGTCGGGTGGCGATGCAAAGCCAAAAGCATTGGCAGGCTTTCTTTATGTTTACATCCATGTTCTAAACAGTACATAAATAAGAAGATTGGTTTTGATACAAATATAATTTTTGAACTTTCATAATACATTTTAACTTTAATACATATCCAAGAATTTCTTTCATGTGATTATTTTGTATTTTAAATCCTTTACGATTTTGCTTGATTTAAAACAAAATATTTTTACTGGGCTAATAAAAATATATCTGAAGTCTTTTTATTTTTATTATTTACCACTTCTTCGTCTTTAACATATTTCATAATTCCTGATTACACATATTTAGAATTATAATTATTTTTTAAATTAATTTTCAGTTGATGCTACGTTTGTGAAATTAGTTTTATAGCTCAATTAACATATTTATTGATAACTTTTGAACTATTAAAAGTTATAAATATTAAATAAAGACTCATAATGGAACAAAATCTTCCAAATAAGTGTCCATAACATGAGGGAGTAAGTGAAAAATTGATTACAGAATTAAATTCTTACAAATATGAAACATGCGAAGTTAAATAAAAAAAAAGTGTAAGCAAATTGAAAATCAAATAATCATTGCTAAGCAAAGATTTTTTTTATATTTTAATAAAAAATATGTACACAAATGCTTTTATAATATGATAATATACTTTTTAGTCTGGTATTTATTTCGCAAATTGCGTAATATAAAAATCGTAACTCACAGTGCAACGATTGATGCAATAATAGTAGGAGATAAGATAAATTAATCAAGTAATGCACAAAACTATAATTTTCTAGAATTTTTTTTAAAAATATTGCTGTTATGACAAATATACATGATTTTTATGTCCCTAATGTTCCTTTCATTTTTCTTATTTATTTTTATTTTTGAAGATGCTATCTGTATTAACATGAAATAATTCAATTTAAGTGCCATATGACAAAGAAAATGCAAATAAATGATAATGTATTAAATACACAATTTTTTTAAATAAATAGAATAAATAAAAATGAATTATAAAATGAAAATTCCCGTAAAAAATTACATTTCACAGAAAAATATACGCATTAAATGAAAAAATACACCAATTAATTATTCTGAATTAAGTTTATATTCTGAATAGTTCTCCAATAAGTTTAAATTCTGAAGACATTTAACCTCGAAAACATTAAAATAATACAGAAAGCATTAAGATTTTCAGAATAATTATTAAAAGAATTACAAAATTTTTACAAAGAAAAACTGTTATTATTAATTTCCATGATCGAAATTAATAAGAGCATTATTAAATAGTCTTTCGTCACTCAATGTGTTGTCCGGCACAGAAAATGGACAATTGAATATTTCAGAGAAATCTGATTAAATATAATTTTGTAAAAAAGGAGGCATAGTATTTCAACAGAATTTCGTTAAAACAATTTTAAATTAAATTTTATGCAGATAAGCAGAATATATCTAGATATTAAATAAGATTAGTTTCATAAAACCAATATACAAAAATTTTAATTTACTATCTTATGAATTATTTTATATATTATATATATATATACATGTAATTATTATATATATACATGTAATGATATTTTAATATCTAATTTAATCTAAATTAATTTCCTACATTTTTTGCCTAATTCGGCCTATGCGGGGGTGATTCTAAAGTGTTCTCTTGTTTCCTGATACCATTTCACGTATGAAGCTGTGTAAAAATTACTGCGCAATCAATTCTAAGTATCAAGTGAAAGTGATTCCTTCGGTGCCACGTGTATTGAATTGTATTCCATCACGTGGAATATTCCACCATTTGTATTGAATTGACACGTGACCGGAAATCCCATGTTATATAAGACTAGTGATCATTTGTTTCGCGCTCTTCTTTAACTGCTTTTGTGCCGTACTGCACCTTCTTGTAAATAAATCATGCCTGCCTCCAGAGAGAGAATAAAACGAAATTTAAAAAATCCAAAAAATTTCTTGATTGCTTCGAACCTACATTCTGCTTCAACCAAAATAATGCTTATATATATATATATTAGTACAGTTCCCAAATAAGGCCCCAAAATTCCAGATTTGAGCGGATATTTATTAAAAAGCCCTCGCTCTCAGAGATAAATAATTTTTCATAAGAAATATAAAAGTAAAATAAGTGTGTATTTTTTTACTTGGTTTCCAGGTTTTAATTTCGAACACAGCGAAGCGGATTACGTTAATTATGTGCATTCGCCTAGATTATATATTCTACAAATATAACTAAATTGAAGAGCAATCTAAAGTTATCGTTTAATTCACGTAACACGCCAAAAAATTCAGCATTTGGAACAGAAACTGCTGCTAATTTATTAGTTTAAAATTAATACTTTTTACATGTTATTAACTTATTATTTCCTATTATTGTAATTACCACCTTTTTATAAAAAGGCAAAAGATCCCTTTCTAGTTGAATTTAATTCTATATGTTAAGAGCATCTATTTTAATGTTGCTCGTTTCTGGAATATCAAGTCTTCACTATCAAAGAATTATATTTCACATCCCAACGAATGCCATTTGATTTGATTCTTCGTCAACTGATATGGTACTTCAACTAACGATAATGTCATCTTTTTTACCACTCCCAGTCCACTCAGGCCCTGAATTTCCATATTTTCTCACCCCTTTTCGGGGACGCGGGCAAAAATTCGCACGTGATCATCAGTGGCATACAGCAGGCGTCTTCCAATCCCTCCTGATGACCCACTTGAGGGTCGCGATTTGTTTGCAGCACGGCTGAAACGTGCTCGTCGCCTCTCCGACTAATGAGAGACGAAAGACGGGCCAATTCAGAAGAGTATGCAGCATTCGATCGTCTATGCAACTCCCTCGTCTCAAGCATCCTCGAGGCCGGACGCAGATATACATAGATACTGCAGGGGCGAGCACGGATGCACGCCCCTTGTTAAGCACGCAACGGCACGTCGCGAAGATGGAACTGGCGCAGGAGGGTCGTTCGCGTTTTCTTGCATGAGAATGAGAAAGTGAACTTTTGGAATAGTCTTTTAAATGGATCGGCGCGTCTTTGAAGACGATTGATTTTATTTGCCGAAAAGTTTGAGCCTATTGACTGATGCTCCACTCCATTACTGGCGTCTTTTAATAGTAATTTGTTTAGAGGAATCGATTTGAAATGAAGTATGGTACATTTTCAGGCTCCATTTGGTTCCACCATTGCAAATGTTCTGTTATTAGTACGTTTTGCGCATACATTCGAAAGTGTTTGAGGTTTAAGCATCATTCAAACGCATTATATTTAAATATAAAACTAAATATTCCCCATAAAATATCTAAGAATATTTATTCAAAAAATTCCAGAGGCCACAACATAAAATTGATATAAACTAGAGGGAATGTTCCCTCCAAACTTTCTCGCATATTCTCTAATAAACTTATGACAGAGAACGCTTTGCATGGCACTGGTGGACAATATTTACGAAATATTAACGTTTGGCAAAAATTAAGCCTTTTTACTCTATCTATCGCATGATGCTTGGCGAGTTTTTTGGCGAAACCATGTGATCCTTCGCGAGTTTAACCGCATACGGTTAATAGTATCCGAAACTTGATTTGTGCTTCGGAAATGTTTTTCTCAATCGACTGATGCAAAGATTTGACACAAAATTGCATTTATTGTCACAAATCCCATATCTAATGCGATATATTTGTCATTGCGTTTTTGAATTAGGCATTTTTACTCGATCTATCGCGTGATGCTTGGCGAGTTTTTTGGCGAAACTATGTGATCCTTGGCGAGTTTAACCGCATGCGGTTAATAATATGCGAAACTCGAATTTGTGCTTCAGACATGTTTTTCTCAATCGACTGATGCAAAGATTTGACACAAAATTGCATTTACTGTCACTAATCCCATATCTAATGCGATATATTTGTCATTGCGTTTTTGAATTAAGCATTTTTACTCGATCTATCGTGTGATGCTTGGCGAGTTTTTAGGCGAAACCATGTGATCCTTTGCGAGTTTTTGATTTAAATATGTTTTTTTAAGTCAAAAAAAAAAAAAGCAATGACTTAAACATGTTTGACTCAAACGCGTGTACATGTTTCTGAAAGTTCAGACCAACAGACGGCTAACCCGTCGTTTGTTTTGGCTCAATACTTTACGTCTACACTATAGATGTTAAATCTATTTACTGATCTGTCAAATCTATTTATTAATCTCTCTCTCTCTCTTCGTTTTGCAGTTATTGCATTATATTCGAACAGCCGAGCATACAGACTTCCTTTGAACAGAATTTATTCAAAATTTGATAGAAATCTGCAAATTTGCTGTAAAGACCGTATACCAAATTTCAACCTTCTGGCTCAAATCTTTTTTGAGTTATTTTTATCATAGACAGACAGACGGACGGACATTTTTCAAAATCAGGAAATTCGAGATTCGTGAAATGAACTTGAGATTCGTCTAAATCTCGAGTTCGAATTTTTTTGACTATTACAATACTTTTTCTATACTGCGTATACTAGAAAGTAAAAATGTAAACAACAATGTAGCTTTATAAGAGAAACTAAATTAGATTTATTAAATACAATGTAATAAGGAGCTATAAATACACAGTGGTGATCCGACAATGACACTTGCATAATCTGAATTAGGTTTTCTTATTACAGTGCATTTCATCAAGGTAACTTAATTTTTCATATTAAACAACATTACTGCTTATATACGTAAAGCACAATTTTGCAGAGGCGTGACCGAAAAGTAGAAACTTTTGAAATTTTAACTTCGATTTATTTCATCAAGAGATCCATAATTTGTACAACGGAGAAGCGAAAATAAATTAACGTTTGTTTACACAGCGATACAAGAGCAAAGTGCCAGAAATTTTCCCCTTCAGTGATTTTGCTATTAAATTAAGATAGGGATTTTTTTTTTTAAGCAAGAGAATCTTAGGTATCTTTAATAGAATGTTTTAAGTGTTAAGGATTTTTATTCCTTCTCTCGGAGCTTGAGAAACTGCATAAGTCATCAGTTTTCTAGAGTGACGAAGTTGGATATTAAAAGAAAGGTTCGGGACTTGTCATGGATAGAAAATATGAGCTTTAGTTAGCTTTAGAAAATTTAGAAAATAATGAAGAAGGCAGAATCATAGCTTAATCTGATATTTTCGTCAGTCCTCAAACTGAATTAAGAAAGAATCTGAAAGATGAAAATATTGGCTTAGGTACAGTACTGAGGGCACTAGAGAATCTTAAAGTACTGAGGGCACTAGAGAATCTTAAAGTACTGAGGGCACTAGAGAATCTTAAAGTACTGAGGAACATGATGTTAAAAATTGTCAATTTTTTACCAATTATTTGAAATTTTTAAACAGTGTTTGCCTTTTTTTTTGTTGTGGAACAAGAAGTTGGAGAAATATTGAAGAGATTTTCTTAAAGTAGTGAACTGTTCCTCGTTTAATACAATGATAGATGAACCAGGAGAAGCGGAGGAAACTCAGAGATTCACTACTTTGTAGCTAGCGGCCAACAGCCTTGAAGAGGATGTCAGTTCAGTGAGTAGGACGGTGTTATGGACAGGTTATATTAAAGACAGCAATGGGCCACAACAAATCCTGTCGATATTGCTTCGTTTAGTGTGGTGGGGTAGTCGGCTGTACACAAGATGTCCTTACACTGACATCCATGTGTTCCATGAAGGAACTCTGATCGGAACATGTAACTAGCTAAGAGATTTTATTCATATCTAAGAGAAAAGATGGCATCATTATAGTTGATTTCATACTAATGGATGATAATGCTTTCCTTAATTTTCACCATTACCAAAGAATATTTAGAATTGCGAAAGAACGAAACTGACCATTTCGATCTCCAAATCATACATTGAAATTACCTAGGAAGGCAGTTGCTTCTGAAAGGTTTCAAATCGGGTCTAATTTTATAGAAAGATTGTTAGTCTCAATACCATTGCTTCCCATTCAGTTGAAGTAAGTTGAAATTATAAACATAGAACAATGGCGCCGAGTGTGAATTTAAGTTAAAGGAGATTATACCCTTTCTTGAACATTTATTCAGGCTGTTATTTATGAAAGTTCTCTCATTGTTTTATTATAAATAGAGTTTTCTTCTATGATTACTAATTTGTAATATATATCTTATTTACTAAATTGTAAATTATGTTCACAAATAAGATAGTAAAAAAATTTGTTCACGTTTCATAAGTTAATATTAATTTGTTCGCAAGTTATGTTTAAAAAAGGATAATTTCTTATCTTTTGGTGAAGATTGTATTACCTGTTTTCTCCAATATAAATAATTGAATACTCATCTCGAAGAGTAAAATACTAAGAGAAAAAACCCTCAAATATTGAAGAGCAAAAATCTCAAAAACGTTGCACATTTCAGTTTGTACTGCTCGTTATACGAAAAGCCATTGGATTGCTTGCTAATTAAAGACTCCACCTCTATTAATTATGACCAATCACCATTACCAAAATAAATAATTAATCTTTACTTTTAGAAGAAATCATTTTGCTTTCACTTGTTTCACCTTTTCAGTTTACGAAATTAAGAAAGAAAAAGTATTA
Source organism: Argiope bruennichi (assembly GCF_947563725.1). Lineage (NCBI taxonomy): Eukaryota > Metazoa > Arthropoda > Arachnida > Araneae > Araneidae > Argiope > Argiope bruennichi. Next base: position 116,128,441 of record NC_079154.1, read on the forward strand.
TCATCATCAAAAATTTCAACCTTGAGATTTGAGGCATTTCCTCGCTTTAAACCACGTTTAGCTGAGAGTAAATTTTAAATTTCTTGAGTCTGAAGAAATCAGTTTGGGAATTATGAGAGTCGCTCTATCTGTTAATACGATATAGAATAAATATTTGAAGAATAAAATTTGGTTCTCTGTGTCAAGTTTGTAGATTTATTTTAAAATCTAGACAAAACGCGTTAAAATATATTGGTCTGTTCGCTTGTATGCATATGAATATGATGGATTGAGAAAGTTTGAATTGAGGTTACGGTTTTATCCCCGAAATTGTAAAAATGCATCCAATTTTAAATTAGATTGATCAAAGTGCAAAGGTAAAAATTTATACTAGATTCTCATCTTTATATTACAAAGATAAACACAAAAGTCACAATCTCGTGCAAGTCATGGGAAACACTTCATTAATTTTTATTGTTTGAGTTTGCAAATTCCTTTGCTTAGATGCTGAATCATTTGTTCATGTGTTTAGCTGTAATTCGTTGCTGTTGTTAAAAAACACCCCTCCAAATAATTCTGAATTCATGATTAGTCTTTTCTTTACGGAAGGTATAGATGATCTACCAGTTCAATTTTATATTTAGTTGCAGGTTGGTATAAGTATGTAATGATATTTTAAACTCTAATTTCAATTTAATTAATTTCCAAGATTTTATCTTAATTTAGCCCATAGTAACTTCATTCTAAAAATATTCTCTTATTTCATGATCCAATTCCACTTTCTCTAATTAATTAATTCAAGAGAAGCTTTATAAATTTGCTGAATCTACTAAACGCCGAAACTTTCACACGCTCGGCGTGAAGGGGTAAAAAATGTCCAGTAAGCACATTCTTTCTTAAAAGATCCCTATGTTTCCCTTATATGGGATTGACATGCGTCAGAAATCCCTATCAGAATGTTAATAATATATTAGCACTGTGGAGAAATATTTTCCCTATCAAAATCCAAAGTTATATAAGGCGATTGATAATTTATTTCACCCTTTTTTCCCCACTCCGGCTTTTGTACTGCACTTTGGCGGACGCGCAATGTCCGCGTCTCTGCTTGTAAATAATTATGCTTTTCCGATGGATTAAAAAGAATTTAAAAATGTAAAAAGTCTCTTCACTGTCTTCAAACTGCATCCTGCTTCACATAAAATAATGTTACATGTATATATATGCTATAACGATATATCATTAATATTTCACTTCTCTAAGGCTCTGATTTGTTGGATTTCTAATCAGAATGAGGGTTGCGTTTATTTCTAATAAGTTAAGACAAGAATAATTGTCCCCAAAGACGGTCCAAATGAAGTAGAAGCCATAATTTTCTATGATTTAAAAAGGAAAAGGAAGTTCTTGTTTTCTGGATGCTAAAATTTCCTTTTAAGGTGGATATCTTGTCATTCTCTTAAGCCAGAATCAAAAGATTTATTTTAATATGAAAAGCATCACCATATTCAATGGAGCGTCAGGAACAGCGCGAAGAATAATGAAAATAAAAACTTGGCACTTAATAAATATATATATTTATGAGTGGTTTTGGGTTAAATTTTTAATGAGAAATAACTTTAAATATCAAAATTAAAAGTTAAAGAGAAAGGGGGAGAAAAACAGAGGTCTTTCAACTTAATTAAGAAAAATAGATTCTGACAGTTCAATCATTCTCGCAGTTTTTTTTTTTTTTTTTGTCACACCGTCCTTAATTTCCCATCACTTAAAAAGGAGATGGAAGTTCTTGCCTTTTAGCTGCTAAAATTTCTTTTTAAAATGGAGAACTTGTCATTCTCTTAGCTAAAATTTAAAGATTTATTTTAATATAAAAGTCATCACCACATTTAATCATCATTTAGAAGATAGTCAAAAAAAGAAAAATTAAAATAACTTGGCATTAAATGGATATATTATATATATATATAAGCATTATTTTATGTGAAACAGAATGCAGTTTTGAAGAAAGTGAAAAGACTTTCGATTTCATAACGTCGTTTTATTTCATTTTGAAGAAGCAGGCATATGTACAAGCGATGAGCACACAGAACGATACAGAAAGGAATGAGCACTTGAACATTTTATCCCCGTTCTTATATAACCCAAGATTTTGATAGGTGGAAATATTTCTTAATAGTGCTAATATATAATGAGATTTCGATAGGGATTTTCTCTACACACGTTGTCAAGACAGAAAAAACACAGGGAGGTTTTAAAAAAGAATTTGTCTCGTCAGCGGTATTTTGTCTCTTCACGCGGAGTGTGGGAAAGTTAGGCTTTTAGCCGATTCAGCAATTTTACAAAGCTCTCTTGAATTAATTACGTAGAGGAAGTGGAATTGGATCACGAAATAAGAGAATAGAATGTAGTTACTATGGGCTAAATTAAGATAAAATCTTGGAAATTAATTAAATTGAAGTTAGAATTAAAATATGATTACATATATATGTGCGTGGTTTTGGATTAAATATTAATGAAAAATAACTTTAAATATCAAAATTAAAAGGTAAAGAAAAAAAAAGAGAGTGATATTTCTTCTTAACGAAGAAAAATAGATTGTTCACTCGTTATCGCAGATTTTTTTTTTTTTTTGTCACAAAACTCATCTTAAAATCTAAAAAATTAAAACAAAATTAAAAGTACATTTTTTTTCATCTCTTTCTAATCGAATAATGAAAAAGCATGCAGCAAAAATGCAAATCAGAGAAGGGGGAAGCAATCCATACCCGTCAAGTACAAAAAAAAAGCAAACAAACATTCCCTCACCCCCTCCCTCTTTTCGGAATTAAAGCCAATCTCCAATCAGAGCTCCTCCAACCCACTTCCTTCCTCGGATAATTGAATGCGGATACCCATTTGGAGATCCTTTGGCAGATTAATTACGATATTTACCCTCCCCAGGGAATCTGGCACGGGAGGGGGGCGAGGTTGTGGAACGAATGCGGTTGACAAGTGATGCCGGCCCCTGTCCTCCTTCGGAACAAAAGGGGCGCCCGCTTAATTAGAATGGCATCGACAGCAGCAGATGGCACGGGGCGGTTCACTGCGGATACGGACGCCCCAGCAAAGGTAAAAGGTACGTGAACGAATCTGTTTCGAAGGTGGAAGGTTGGGCACAAGAAGGTATCAAGGTGATTTCGGGCGATTCTTGAGTTGACCACTTACCAGTTTTGGATGAAGCCATTTTTTAAATCCTGTGCATGCGCTTTTAGAGTCACTTATATGTGCGTCACATAAAATATAGTTGCGTTGCGTAGGCATTTTGAAAAATCTGATGATGGTTGAAATCGGGAATTTAGTTTTATTGTTCTCTTAATATGCTATTAGAAATTGTTGAAAGATTCAGTTTCAGCTTTTAGGAGATATTTCACTTAAATCAAAGATACTTCCATTATTAGAACGCTAGATGATATGCAATCTAAACAGGCTGTTATTTTGTTTGCAATATTTCAGATTTCATTGCCAGAGATTAACTAACAAAGTATGTAGTCGATAATCTCAAAAAATAGATCTCATAGAAGCAGAATGTTTAAAGAAATTATATATATGCATTATTTATAGTACACTTTAGATGTAAGTATATAATAAAACTCAAAATTTTCTTCTCTTGAAATTGGATTTTTATTTTTTACAATGTTCATGAACAATCAAATCAAAACTAATCTCTAAATTCGAATCGAAAATAATAATAATGATCTTGTGGTGAATAGCATATAAGCCAGTTAACAGCTTTGCAACCCGATCAATTGCTTTTGTATCATGGTCATGTTACTGGACTGCGAACCACAAGGTCCCAGGTTCTATCCTCGCGCATTACAATCAACTAACGAAAAGAAATGCAGTACTGAGTTCAAAACTAAGAGATGTTGAAAGAAAATATTAGTAATAATCTTTTATTTGACTTATAAATGGTGAATATAATGATTCAGCATATATATTATATATTTACAGATTTAATATTATATAGTTTATTCACACACTTATAAATCAGTTAAACATTAAACAAAACCCGCTGAGTTGCTTGATGTCAAAGTAAAAGTTGGGATTTACGCATATAATAACGATATAGATAAAAGGCGTGGGGATATTTTAAAACTTGTCTTAGCGTTACAGACGCCGGTGGACTGTCATATACATTGATTGAGCGAAAAGCAGAGTGGAATACAGATAAATTTACGAAAAAAAGAGCATGAAAAGTGTTGTAAGCCCTTAAAATTTTCAAAACTGAAGAGTCTCTGAATTTTGTTAATTCAAGAACTTAATAAAATTTGTGATTCGCATGGGCAAGACGTTTTAATTCCATGCAGTGAAAATTACACTAAAACCTCGGGGAAATAGTGAATTTCGCGTGACACATAAATTATAAAATCTTTAACTGAAATAAAATGAAATGAATTTATTTAAGCTTATAATCCACATAGCTTATAAGGAAAAAAAATCAGATTTCTTTAGTCAAAAATGGGCAACTTTTTTATGCTAAAGTTGGCAGCTTTTGAAAAGGTGAGAACAGTATTAGAACACTCAATATTTTTTTAAGTAATTCATATGGGGCATAATTTAGATTTAAACAAGCTAATTCCAATGTCATCAAGAGTGTTAAAGCATTTATATTGTCATTCGCCGGTAATGCGATTCCTCACATTTTCTATACACTGTCAATTTGATTTGTCATACTATAGCATAATGTGATAATAAGCAGTTATGAGAATTATCTTTCAGTACAAAATAAAAAAAAGAATTTATATATTGGAGAATAATGGGTCTTGAATGCTACTATTTGACGTCCTGACGAACCTCAATGTAAAATCAGCCGAGAATGCTCCGCCCATGACTTTTTCGTTATTACGCAATAGACACGCTTTTTTTGGGGGGAGGGGTAATTTTATTTTATTTAATTCATTATAGAATAATGAGGAATATCGAATATGCATTTTGGGTCTCTTCTTTTATTACTTTTTAGATCCAAAATTTGACACAGATTTAAAATTTCCTATGAAGGCACCCTTTGAAATAGACACCTTTTTGCATGTGTTTCCAAATACATCATTTGAAATGTCACCCACCTACATTATTATGTTTTTGAATTATTGTGATCATATATACAAACAAAGACAGACAGACAGTATATCTATTCTTACAGCTGAATGAAAATTTGGAATATTTCTGTAATTTTAATGTTAAGATCCTATACTGATTGAATTTCAAAGTTATTGCTTTCATATGCAAAAAATAGACAGACCAACAGAGAGTCAACAGACAGACTATTCATTGGCAGTAGGGATTGCAATACCGAACCAAAATTTCAATACCGGTATTCGGTATTTTTTAGATCTTAATACCGGTATTAGAAATTTTAGAAAAAGAAATAAAACACAGGTGTTTCTTTGTTTTATTTGCCAGTTTTATTAAAAAGGGTAAATATCAAAAAAAAAAATTGTAACTTATAAATTATAACAGTATATAAAGAATCACAAAAAAAGTAGAGGAACATCTTATTTATTTAAATCACAAATATTGTAAATATCACTATTCAGTCTGTGGTACTAATACAAATTTTTGAAATGGGATCTTAAAAAACATAATGCATCAATTGTACTGTCATTAAGCCTGAAAAGTAATTTTGTGCAAAAATTTCCAGCTGTCGAAAACGCTCTTTCGGCATTGACGATAGTTAGTGGTACTGTTAGCAATGCGCGATATACTTTTTCCAAGTATTTACCTCCAAATCCCTCATCTTCAAATAAATCGATTCCTTATCGGATGGTTTGGGATATAGCTGATTTCTGTATTGTATTTTGGTTCGTTGAAATTTTCTTATTTATCGCTAATTCTAATTTTAATTCCTTTTCACTATCGACATTAGTGTCATCATAATCATCGCACATAACTGAACCGAATTCTTTTGAATGTAGGTAAAACATTTTAAGAAAATTTACTATAAACTTAATCAGATTTGAATTGGTTATTTTCTTTTCTTCTTTTTGATTTTCATTTTTAAAATAATTATAATTATGTAAATACCATAAAACATTTTCTATTTCGATATGCCTTTCTTCTGTGCGATCTTTCAATGTAATATATAATCTTCAGATAGTGATGTGTGCTGTTAGGAGTAAACGGTTCCAACGTGTTTTAAAATCTAATATTAACATATATTCTGTTTTATTTTCAATTAGTATGTAGTTTATTAATAAGGCATCTTTTATAGGGGAACGTTTAAATATCTTAACAATTTTTCGAACTTTATAAATTATAGGAAGCAATTCTTGATGGGTTAATATTTCATCCTCATTAGCAATATCTTCTTCAACAATTACATTGTCATTATCTTCATTGTCAATATCACTCTCACTCTTACTCTCTTCAAAGTTGGAATCCGAAGTTTCTATATCCACAGTATTTGGATTCTTCTATTCTTTATTTTTTTGGTATAATACATTTATTACTCCTAACTGAATTCCATGAGCATAGCACAATTGTTGATTTGCACCCATCAACTTTCCAACTTTTTTCATAACTGTTGCTCCATCAGTCGTTATGGATACAGTATCTTCTTTCAGGGATAATACATGTTTCGCTAATTTATATTTAAGCAATTAATTAAATCATTAATTAGTTAATTAATTTTGCCCGTTAGGGAGACATAAAAACAAAAACGTGTACTATTTTGCTATGTTGGCGATCCCTGAACATGTAGCGGAGACCATTTTAAAGATTTCTAGTAAATGCCGAAAAACCGGTGAAACTGTACCAATGGCTCAAAATCCCGGTATCGCAATCCCTAATTGGCAAGATAGAATAATAATACCGTGCAGAAGATGAGTAACATATGCATTCATACCGGAACCAAAAATTAAAAAAATAATAATTTACCCAATGATAGAGCAAACTATATCATTCGAAAGGATGCAAGAGGCTCAGTCCAGCACTATATAACAGAATGTGTTGAAGTCAAAGAAATTAAAGGAAGATTCATTATGGATAGTAAATTTGACATAATATCACAATACCTTAGAAATTTAAAAATAATAAAAGTAATGACGGAAAAGATTTCTAGCCTTTTACCAACAATTTGAAGTTTCCTTGAACTTTTGTTGGCCGTTGTTTTCTTATGCAAAAGTTGGATATTTAATGAGCATAACAGCCAATCACAATAATCTCTGTTTATACGGCTTAGTTCTGTGGTAATGGGGTGGCTAGTTATAATTTTTTTTAAAAAGAAAAAAGCTAGTAAACCTATTGATGGATCTGGTATAAACGCTTGTACAGATTTACAATTCTAGAAATAGTACCTGCTGAACTGTATCCATCTAGATTTTATTTTATTCTAAAACCCACAACGGTTATAACCCTAGTATGAAACGGTGGGAAGCTATTACAATTATTGTCTCCAAAAGGAACAGAAATTACAAAGAAATTAATTAAATTACAAAGAAAACACTAGTGTTCGTTTTCGTATTCCGAGGCTATCACTTTTCCACGATTTTACTTGCTAAGCGATGAAACAAGAAAGAACGTGCCATTTCCGAAATTCTTCCTCTTCTTGAACCCCGGCCCATTAAATATTTATTCGTTCAGGGTTATTTCCCCCCCCCCCCTCCCTATACATATGTGAGTATCATGCCATTTATGATCGTACAATATTATTTTAACTCAAATTGCATACTAATTTCTTATATAATTAGTTCAAGTGGCAAAAAAGCTTTCAGGAGTGGCACAAAGAATATTTTATATAATATCATTAAATGTGACCGAAGTTATCGGTCGTTGTTAATTTTTAGCAAAAAATTCAATAACAAATAAAAAAAAGGAAGTGTTTTAAGATAAAAGTTATCATTATTTTGTAAAAATGTTAATTATCAAATTTTAAGAACAGAAATCGTCCATTTATTTATTCATCAGAATTTACTGTTTAGGTCCCTCAGTAAGCAAAACTTGCTTTAAAGTATTTTATTGTGAATTAGAATCCTTTTCCCATAACGTTGCATGTTATCCTCTGTTTTTATGTTTTCCAAGTCTGTGAATAATCCGAATTCATCTTATTGTTAAATGTAAACATCACCTCCTTTCATATCTCCTCTCACTTCTATTTTGACTAAACAAACGCATCCTGCGACATGCGCAAGTGTAAAAGTGCGAATGATTTTCGAATCTGAGAAGGAACAATAGTCTAATTTTTGTAGGAATTTAATTACATTGTTTTGTTCTTCAATAAAGTTTTTGATAAAGTCATTCTGATCTTCTGTTCAAAGCCGTTTCTTTTCATTAGATCTAAATTTTAAAATAATCCAGCATCTATAGATATTTTCTTATATTTTCATCATAGTCGTCTAAAATATCATCTTCACCTTTGCTTTTATTTAATTGCTGTTGGTAATTAGATATTGTCTTAGGTGACATTATTTTTAATTTGTATAAATGTGTACCCTTGTCTGTTTTCTTTTCTTAACCATATCAAGCTTGTCAAGATCGATAAAAAATAGATGCAGGATTCAAATAGAATTAATTGAAAACATGTTAGATATACCAATGTATCAATTTGCCTTTGAGAAATAAGATGGAGTTTTAGTTCTATATCAAGACTCTATAAAATATCCATAAATAATTAAGCAACGATGTGCTAAAAGAGACTCTTACAATAAAAAGTACTGCATAAGAACAGTACAATGGGCAAATAGAAAACTCAGAGTTAAAAGTAGAATTGGGTTCCGAAAAAACAAAAGGCATTCGCACAAATCTTAGTATAGTTAAACATAGTAAAACATTACACAGAGAGGTTAACGGAAGATTTAAAAAAACAGTAAAATAGTTATAAAACCGCAGTACTTTATACTGAAAAGTACATTTAAAATATCCAAAATCTCCAATATTACGCACAGAGAAGTATTTTTGAAACGCAATTATCTATTGAAAAAAAAAATGAAGGAAAGTAAGTGAAATCTTTAAAAACACAATACAAAAATTGACGCTTATTAGAAAGCAATATAAAATATCAAGAAGGAACGCAGTATAAAAAATTAAATAAGAATAAATTATAATTTTACGTTTTTAACAGGTAAAAAAGAAGATATATTCTAGATTAGACGTTCGTTTTGAACGTTTAAATATACCCAATATTCAATTTCGATGAGTACTGAATTCACTTATGAGATACATAAATTTTTTAATGAAGTTTTTAATTATGAGTAAAGTACTCCCATTCAAATCTTAGTATAGCAAAACATAGTAAAATATTACACAGAGAGATTAACAGAAAGTTTAAAAAACAGTAAATAGTTATAAAACTGCAGTACTTTATACTAAAAAGCACATTTAATAAATCCAAAATCTCCAATATTACACACAGAGAAGTATTTTTGAAACGCAATTGTCTATCGAAAAAAAATAAGAAGAAAAAGTAAGTGAAATCTTTAAAAACACAATACAAAAATTGACACTTATTAGAAAGCAATATAAAATACCAAAAAGGAACGCAGTATAAAAAATTCAATAAAAATAAATTATAATTTTAAATTTTTAACATGTATACAAGAAGATATATTCTAGATTAGACGTTCTTTTGAACGTTTAAATATACCCAATATTCAATTTCGATGAGTACTCAATTCACTTATGAGATTCATAAAGTTTTTAATTATGAGTAAAGTACTCGCATTCAAATATTATCTAAAACTCGTGTCGTCAACATGATGGACAAGATGGCACGAGAGGCATGTCCAAGAAACTAAAACTAAATATCTTCACTTTCTGACGTTATACTGACACAATTATCACAAATCTTGAATCCAAGAACGTGTAGAATAAGTCAACAACTCACTTTTTATCAAATCTTTTCGTTTTTATAAAGCATTTAATATTCTTAAAGTTGAACATATGAATGGAGAACAACTGACCAACTTGCTGATTCAGTACAAAATAAATAAAAAAATAATGTCAAAAATGTCTTAAGGTGTTGAAAAATTAAAAAAAAATAAGTTGAAATATGAAACTAAATTGACCTGCTTATCAAAAGAAAGTACCCAAAAGGATTATGTTTAACGATTCATTCTGTCTACATTAAGATTGGACAAACTTCATTAGATATTGGCAAAAATAAATAAACAAAATAGAAAAAGGATCTGCAAAAAATAGCCGTTCAACATAATTTTTCAAAAAAAATGCTTGGAAAATTCTAAACTGATACAAAGATTGAAGCTCTGACTGTATTTTTTTAACTTAGTATTTTGGTATAATTATAGCAAGTCTAATAAACATAAAATTTCAATACTATTATTTTAAAATTACGGTAAAGCCAGATAAAGTCTTTAAGTGGACCATAACTTACCGATCGTCATAGTTGCTTTTTTTTTTTTGTCTGAAGTGCACCAGTTCAGGCAATCAAATAATTGTGAATATGATCTGTATTTAAAAGTAATGAACAAAAGTAGGTTATAATTATTGGATTTTGTGTGAAGCTATTCTATACTTAAAAGTAGTTTTATGTCAAGAAACTCTTTATATAGCCCTAAGATGCAATTAAAATATTATTCAATTCATTGGTGATCCGTCAGTTTCCTTGCACTGTAGACTTCGTTTGTTCTTGAAATATAATGGCGAGACGGTCCTAAATCACCGTTTTATTTACTCTCCTAGTATGATAAGTATATTGTGCGTGCGTGCGTGCATGCATGCGTGTGATGTGCATGTATGAAAGTTAGGGGTTTGCTGGAGCTACAAAATTTTTTTAGCTTTTTCCAAACTTTTTTTTTAATGTTTGGACAGACTTCAAAGGTTAAAAGAAATTGCAATCAGTCGTTTAAATTCATAAATTTATTATTTGAAATTTTTAATTACTGAAATAATTGCATACTTATAAATTCTTCTTTAGCTAGTTTAAAACGTATTCATAATCGAAATTTTGCACGCAAAGCGTCGCAATTACATAAAAGTATCAAAAACAAGAAGTGGAACTGGAAACGTATCCACAGCAAAACACTTTATTAATACAACAGCATTTTGAAATTGTTCGATGCTGACCATTCTGAAGATCTTATCTCAAATAATGAAGTTTCATCTATTAAGTTTTGAGAGATGTGGGAAAAATTAAAGTTTTGTACGGTTCATAAATTAAAATTGAAGTGTTTTCGTGATTAAAAATTGAATGTCTTGAAAATATTTTATTTTAAAGCCACTAATAATTTAAATTTAATATATATATTTTAGTATATCTTATAACCTTATCAAAAAGGTTTTATTTTCCAATAAAAAAATTTAATTTAATTCTTTCTTCAAAGGATCAAACAAGACTGCGGTGTACTATGTTACTTTTAACTCCTTCTAGTTAAATAGTTTTCATCCTTAATACAAAAGATCATCTGAATTTTTCCATATACTTCATAATAATAAAAATGCCATTTATGCGTTAAAAATTATTCCTGATATTATTCTTTTCTAAAATATTGTTACGAACCTGTGATGCTGCTTCCCAGCATAGTTGGTTCCATAGGAGGTCCCAGAATTTGGCGACAAATTTGACGACTTGGCGACGAATTTGGCGACTTTGGCGCCAAAATAGATTCTACCCGAAACATTGAGAATTTTCCCGATCCGTCCAGTAGGAACCGAGTTACGCCTCGAACGTTCCTGATTGGTTGAGAGGCTTCTAGCCCCACCTCCTGAGACCTATAAAAGGAAGCAGCCGCTGCTGCCGCGCAGTGGTGAGTCGAGTGGTGAATTGAGCATTCGGAAGCGACAGAGAAGAGTGGTCGTGGACCAGTGGAGTCGAAGAGTAGTCGGAAGCGACGGTGAAGAACTCGTCTTCCAAGGACTAACGGAGCAGCGACGGAGTTTTGTATGCTGCTGTGTATGCTGTTGTATGCTGCTGAAGATAATCGTCTTCTGTGCTGTCCTGTGTGTCTTCGTGTAAATAAACGTCGTTGTTTTATTTTCTACTGCCGCCTGGTAAATGAGCGTTCTCCACACCATATAACTCCCACTATCCAAACGAACCCCGGAAATTCCGTATTCTAAAAAAAATTATATAAACTTGTAGTCATTGGGCCACATGTGCCCCAAAACATTACTGTATCTAAAAGAATTATTAAGCCTGCTACACTTGAAAATTTATTTTCCTACTGAAGAGTTTCTCTGCTAAATTCTTTATTCTTTTAAGAATACTTACTACATGATATTTCTACAGATGTATTAACAGTTGAGAAAAAGGCAGAATAACTGTTTTTCAGGAATTCGTTTTAAGAACTTACCGGAAACATCACGAACTCTTTCATCAAGTGCACACTCAAACTATTTGAAATTAATGCATTTTTCAGTAAAATCTTTCGATAAGTCATTTTGACGAGTCTCGTGCTAGAAATTTTTTTTTCTCGAATTTGGTTATCTTTCCTGTTAAGTAATTATACAAAAATTCAAAATTATCATTAGATTTGGAATATTCTGTTTCTTTTGTATGTAGTTGACGTTTTGCGTAATAAATTATCCCAAAAGAATTATCTCGTAGTATAAAGGTTTTTATGTTGTCTCTGTGTTCAGTAATTTGGTTATCTTTCATAATTATCCCCAATAATTATCCCATTAATAAATTATCCCCAAAGAATTATCTCGTAGTATATAAAGGTTTTTATGTTATCTCTGTGTTCAGTAATTTTTATCATTATCATTAGATTTGGAATATTCTGTTCCTTTTGTATATAGTTGACGTATTGAGTAATAAATTATCCCCAAAGAATTATCTCGTAGTATAAAGGTTTTTACGTTGTCTCTGTGTTCAGTAATTTGGTTATCTTTCATAATTATCCCCAATAATTATCCCATTAATAAATTATCCCCAAAGAACTATCTCGTAGTATAAAGGTTTTTACGTTGTCTCTGTGTTCAGTAATTTGGTTATCTTTCATAATTATCCATTAATAAATTATCCCCAAAGAATTATCTCGTAGTATAAAGGTTTTTATGTTATCTCTGTGTTCAGTAATTTTTATCATTATCATTCGATTTGGAATATTCTGTTTCTTTTGTATATAGTTGACGTATTGAGTAATAAATTATCCCCAAATAATTATCTCGTAGTATAAAGGTTTTTACGTTGTCTCTGTGTTCAGTAATTTGGTTATCTTTCATAATTATCCCCAATAATTATCCCATTAATAAATTATCCCCAAAGAATTATCTCGTAGTATAAAGGTTTTTATGTTATCTCTGTGTTCAGTAATTTTTATCATTATCATTAGATTTGGAATATTCTGTTTCTTTTGTATATAGGTGACGTATTGAGTAATAAATTATCCCCAAAGAATTATCTCGTAGTATAAAGGTTTTTACGTTGTCTCTGTGTTCAGTAATTTGGTTATCTTTCATAATTATCCCATTAATAAATTATCCCCAAAGAATTATCTCGTAGTATAAAGGTTTTTACGTTGTCTCTGTGTTCAGTAATTTTTTCTTTCTTTTCTTTTTTTCGTATTCTGCAATTCTTGTTTCAATCAATAAAATTAACAATAAAAGATTTTTTTTACACAAAATAATTTTCAAGGTTAGTAGAAGGCACATCTATTTGATTTCCGATTTAAATCATCCTCTTTTATTTCGCCAACTCTTGATATTTTTGCTTAGAAAAAAATATGTTTATATGCAAATCTAGAAAAATATAAATAAACACAGGAACATTTTCACGTTTGGACTATGAAAAATAATTTATTTTTATTAAATGTTGTGGTATATTTCCATTAATATAATTTGCACCTTTTGTGTTCAGCATACTTCGCAATCTTCTTGAGTTAACATCAGTCGCGTAATGGTAGATTCTTCAGGGATTTAATCAGCATTTAACCAAATTACGCTCGGCATGGATCTTAAAAAAAACTTCAGATTCATTATCATAATTAATTTCAAATATTACTTCAAATTCTACTTTGCTATTGATAATTTATCTATCTGTATCTGTAGCTGGTAGAAAAGCTTCTGATTCACAATTTTTAATTTCACTTGCGGAATTCTTTTAATACTCAGAAGATAATCAAGCTACAATTTGGCAGATGGAAATTATTTACAAAATTAACTGGCATTGATCTAAAGCCTAACAAAAAGATCTAACTTCATGAAATAATGCTGTCAAACAAACACAGAGAACACCGAAAGAAGAAGTACAGTAGACTCCCGATTATCCGCGCCTGCCGCACTAAGTTTTTATTTTTTTTTTTTTTTTTTTTTACTACCAAGCAAGGAGAAAATGCTTCCAAAATAAGAAGGAAACACAAATGACTGATTTCTTCAAAAAGGTGTGTTTTACAGTTATGCTTTTGTAATTACATAATACATTACAGTATTAAAACAGTACATATGTATTCATTTCTCTGTGTATCCTTGACGCCTCTCGTAAGTATAAAGCACTTTTCTGTTTTCATTAACAAAATGCATTTTAGGTTAGTTTTGAGTGATATACTTAAATATTAAGCGTTAGTTAAACATTTCCTACTGTTTATTTTACGTTTTATTGTACATAAAACAATTTTTCAAAGTTGTAATGACTGTTTTCTCTTTTGCTATACCCGTTTTTAGCTTTTTTCGGATTATCCGCGACTTTTGTTATCCGCGGCGGCCGCACCACGCAATTCCGCGGGTAATCGGGAGTGTATACTGTATGATGAAATAAATAATAAAATAAATATATACACAAAGCGTTTGAGATATTAAAAATATTATGGAATTACTATATAAAAAGAAAATTAATTAGTTTCAAAAAAAATATTCAATTCCGAAAACGCTTAAATTTCCTGAAATATATCATGTCTAATTATTCATAACAAAAACAAATTAATGTTTTGATAAACAGATGCCGTTTTATGTTTGGCACAATCTGCCTTTACTGAGGCCATGTAAGTTGATTCATGAACAAAGGCCATCCACATTTATGCACAATATATATTTTATATAATATAACTATTTTGTAATTTTATAAATATTTTATTCACAAAATTTTAATAATAAATTTATATTAATAATAAAAACCTATAAAATATAAAAATATAATAATAAATACATCATTTAAATTTTTTTATTTTATAAATATTTTAATAGTTAGCTTAATTGAATGAAACATAGGAACCTATTTAATTATACAAGACAAAATGTCAATTTTATCTCACTTAATTTTAATTTGTAAAATTTGCATTTTTTTTTTAGAAATTTATTTGGAAGCTAAGCTAATAAAATTTTTTAATTGATTTATTTGTGCCCCTTTTCAACTCTGCGGCCCTCCCTAGTAGCACACGTACATTGTACAATACGGTATCATATTAAACATTTTTCGCAGTATATCGTATAATATTATACGATATTAAACATTATTATTCATTATTAAACATTAAACATTAAAAAACATTATTAAACATATTAACATTATTATATTAAACATTATTATATATCATTAACATTATAAACATTATTATATTATTATATATTAAACATTATTAAACATTAAATCATTCAACAATATTGCACAATACTGTTAAATGATTTAATATCGTATAATATTATACGATATTAAACATTATTATTCATTATTAAACATTAAACATTAAAAAACATTATTAAATACATTAACATTATTATATTATTATATATTAAACATTATTAAACATTAAATCATTCAACAATATTGCACAATACTGTTAAATGATTTAATATCGTATAATATTATACGATATTAAACATTATTATTCATTATTAAACATTAAACATTAAAAAACATTATTAAACATATTAACATTATTATATTATTATATATTAAACATTAAATCATTCAACAATATTGCACAATACTGTTAAATGATTTAATATCGTATAATATTATACGATATTAAACATTATTATTCATTATTAAACATTAAACATATTAACATTATTATATTATTATATATTAAACATTATTAAACATTAAATCATTCAACAATATTGCACAATACTGTTAAATGATTTAATATCGTATAATATTATACAATATTAAACATTATTCACAATATTGCACAATATTGTTGAAAGATTTAATATCGTTCAATATAGTATAATATTCTGCTACAATATGTGCTACTTTGGTTAGGTTAGGGCTGGGATAGTTGCCTAATAAGAAATCCATCACTGCATCTATAAGAACTTTAGAAATCTGATTTATAATCTTGATCGATAAAATAACTTCAAAAACATTGCATAGGACAAATGAAATCCTAAAATGTTATTGAAGTAGTGACACATACCACATCGAGCTGCTTTACAAGAAATAAAAAGACTATTATCACCACTTAAAGGGCTGCGTAAAAAACTGAATACCAAAATCAGAAGTTCGCTTACGTGACAACTAAAACTACTAATTTTTATGAGCTGAGTCCACACGCATTTCAACACGAAAGTCAATATTAAACTACTTTATCGCGACACATGCTGGGCAGTGCGTGATTTCCCCTCTATTTTTGACCAAGTTCCGGAGATCACTACTAATAACATTCACCACATGCAAACGAAAGACAGGAGAAGGGGGGGGGGAGAAAAAATAAAATAAAAAGAGATAGAAAGATGTGCAAACAAATCATATCCATCCGCAAGATAATGAAAGCTGATGACTCGTGTGATTTCAGCTTCACAGATAGTACTTTCTCCCCCTCCCTGGGAACACCCCTGCGGTAATTTGGGTTTGGAGGGGATGGGGGGTGGGAGAGTGCATGAAACATGCCCAATTGATCGCGAAAGTGTGCCCTTGATTAAATTTGGACACTGTTTCGTGTCCGTCCGAGGAAAGTAAAAAGATAAAAAAAGTAAATCAGAGATTGGCAACATGATACTAAGAGGGCAAAGTGCAGCGGTTGCCTGCGAATTAGATTTGCGGCGGCTGCTGAATTTGTCGCCAAAGTCATTACCCTGGAAATGAAGGTTATTTGCACGCTATCTTCAACCCCGTTTGTTTTGACTGGATCGGAGGGGATGGGAACTTTTTGGCTCACCTACTAATAGGATTGGCAAAAAAATTCCCAAGTAGTATTTCAGTGAATGTTTTTGTCTGTTCAATTGAAGTGACATTTATATATATGCAATGATATTTTAAACTCTAATTTCAATTTAATTAATTGCCAAGGTTTTATCATAATTTAGCCCATAGTAACTTCATTCTAAAATATTCTCTTATTTCCTGATCTAATTCCACTTTCTGTACTTAATTAATTCAAGAGAGGCTTCATAAAATTGCTGAATCGGCTAAAAGTCTCACTTTCTCACACTCCGAGTGAAGGGACAAAATACCGCTGACGTGACATATTCTTTTTTAAAAGATCATTATTTTTTCCCTTGCCTTGTCGGCGCGTGTAGCGAAAATCCCTGTCGAAATCTCATTATATATAAGCACTATGGAGAAATATTTTCCCTATTAATATCTCAGGTTATATAAGACCAGGGATAAAATGCTCCAGAGTATTTCCCTCGCTTTTTTTCTGTGTCGTTCAGTGTTGTGTGTTGCTCGTCGCTCCTGCTTGTACATAATGTCTGCGTCTACCGAGATGAAATAAAACGACGGCAGGCACGAAATCGAGAGTCTCTTCTCTGTCTTCGAAACTGCATTCTGCTTCACATAAAATAATGCTTACATATAAATGTATGTATGTGTGTGTGTGTGTGTGTGCGTGTGTGTGTAATGATATCTCTTAATCTAATTTAAATCCTAATAAATTTCCAAATTTTATCTTAATTTAGTCCTTATTGGCATCATTCTAAAGTGCTCTCTTATTTCCAAATCCAATTACCTCATTTTGTTTAATTCTACACGCGCTCTATAAACTTACTTCACTCGGAGCATCTCTCACGCTCCGAGTGAAGGAATAAAAATATTTAAAGCTTAAAACATTCTTTTAAAGATATCTAAAATCCCCTTTCATAAATCAGCATGTATCAAAGAAATCAAAATCTCAGTAAATTCAATGAAAGAAAACAATTTTGGACCCTTCTGATTTTGCATTATTATATAAACGGACGTCAGTTTTATCATAGCTTCTTCTATATAAAATATCTCCCGTAATGAAATAAATCGAAACTAAAATACCAAAACTTTCTTTTATTCGACCTCGCAGTTGCTAAAATTTACTGTTTTGTATGTTGCTTTACAATACACACACACACACACACACATTCATTATTCCTGTCAATCTTTGTGACTAATTGTACCTAAAACTTCTTCAAGCTTCTGAAAAAATATTTTTGCAATTAAACTTCTTTAAACTTTATGCCTTCGCAGTTCCTTTTGTAGATGCCGAAAAACTTATGCCATTAGTGAACGAATCATTTTCTTTTTGTAAATTATCTAATAAATTCAATCTTTTAACACCTTTAATATAATTTTTTATCCACTCTTCTCAACAAATACTCATTGTAAATTTACATAACAGATTTATTATTAAGTCATTTTTCCTACTGCTGGATATCGAAGATCTCATTTATATGTCTCGCGTAGCAAATCTTTAGTCCCATTTTCCAAACAAGAGAAACCAAGATTCTGTGTTGATAAAATAAGCTGCCAACTGCCTCCTTCTATGTCTGTCGAGCCCTGGGAAACACGGCGGCATTGGCCCTCAGAACTATAAAGAAAACAAGTGAAGTTAACTTGCGAGTTTAATAAAATTAGATTCCTATCAACATTAGAACGAATATTGAAATCCGAATATTTTTTCTGAATAAAGAATCTTCAGATCATTCCTCCTTGACTATATCATTTATTTTCCAATAAAGTTGTTACTTGCAACGCATGATAAGAAACAATCGTCTCTTTTTTCGATTTATTAATTAAGAAATATAAAAGAGATTAGAATTCCTGAACCATGATTTAGTATAATATTTTCTCTGTCTTTACATTATTTTTTAAACTTTTAATTATGTGTTGTTATTGTTGTGACTTATGGCACTTTACAAGCCCGCTGACAGTTATCTGTCAGCTCTTTAAGCCAAGTGAGCGTCTCTTGTTTTTTTCAGTAGCTCTGTCAAGGACCAAGAGTACGACTTAGCTACTCACGCGTCACAACCCTTTTTACGGGGCGGACTTCATTCACTCATCCACAGATCGTAATTTAGACCCGAATCAGAGAATGATCACCCCTGATCCAGTACCCTCAGTGGTATTACTCTCGATATAAAGAACTTTGTGATCAACGACAGATTTATACGTGCGCCAGCCACTATGCACAGACAGTCTTCGACCGGTGGGGTTCGAACTCACAAACTAAGGGATGCGAGTCCAACGCCCTACCAAACAGGCTATCCCGGCCTTACTTTTAATTTTAACAACAATAACTCGCAAAAAAAAAAAATATTATTTATCGCAAAGAGAGTGCAGAAACTAAAATTTTGAAGAGTATTTATTATAAAACATTTAAAAAAAGGAAAAACAAAATTGTAGAGAAATAAAATAAGTACAATTTTCTGAATTTAATATCGCGTAAACACTGATTTCATGCGATTACAATTTATCAAAATGTGTGAAAAAAAGTTAACATTTCGAGTAATTTTTAATTAAATAAAAATTTAATTAAAGTTTTGAAAAAGAAAATAATTTAACTTTATGATCATTTATTAGTAAAAAACTTCTTCCCTAATTTGATAGTAATAAGACCAAAGATCTGCCATGTAAAGCAATTTGAGCGCTTTTTGCATCATGTATCAGGATATTATCTGTAGAAAATTATTTTTTTTGCACATAAAAATTCAAAATATTGAATTTCTATAGTTAATTTTTCTTTTACATTTTTTTTTCTTCTGATTTTCAAAGTTGTTTAAATTTGAATGTTCTAATTATTGCTTATAAATCTGTAGTGAATAGCTTATAAGCCAGTTAACGCTGCACGAGCAATTGCTTTTGTATAGTGGTCATTTTACTAGGTTGCGAACCACAAGGTCCCAGGTTCAATCCTCGCGCATCATAATTCGCCACAAATCCTACGCATAAATACGTGCTTTCATTATTTTCAGTAAACTGAGTGATAATGCATATATGAATCAACAAAAAAAAAAAGCATGAAAATATTAGAAATATGTTCAATATTTTCCTTGGACGCGAGTGGCAATATTAATAGCAAAATTATTGATCAATATGATGTTTAGAAAAAGAATAATATATTAATATAGCAAAGAAAAAAATCGCGTGCATATTTACAGACAATATTCCTTTCAGTCAATTTCACCCAACGTTAATAAAGTTTTACAATTTTTGGTATAAGTCATACATCTCAAACCTAGATTTTTCTTTTTCGATACGTAATATTCGCATACCTGTGGATAGTAAATAGACACAAACGCATAACAAAGAAAATAGTTTCCTTTTTTGCCCTTTTCGAAACGAGGAAGGTTTAAAATATTTATATAAATTTTCACCAAAAACATTTATTTGATAAGCATAGTACAATAAATTTATATTTATCGGGAACTCCTTCAATTAAAAAAAAATTACGATAATGTTATACAAGTGTGTAGCATATCATAGCATATTCGTCATATCCTTCAACTTTTCCAAATACAAAACATTAAAGTAGCACAAATTGGGATCATCTTTCTTCACCGCCCTCAAAATCTTACTTTTATGTAACACAATGTTTAACGTCTCTTCATTATTTACTGCAAACTCAAAGAACACTCAGTGGCGTAACTACATAAAAAAGCGCCCAGGACAAATATCAAAACTGTTCTCTTCCCCCTTTTTTCTCCCCCAAACGCGACCTTTATTTATTTTTTTTTGTCTGATTTTTTTTATACCGAGTACTGCAAAGACTAAAAGTGCAACTAAACCTAAATAATAATATATTGCCGCATTGAAAAGAGGCAGTCGACTCTCCATGGCCGAATGGTCATGGCACTGATCTCATATCAAGAGATCGTAAGTTCGAATCCCGCTAGAGGCAATGCGATTCAGAGTTTGGGTAAATATTTAATTCCTTGATTTTACGTTTCCCTTTATTTCATGTTCCAGAAGATTCTGGACATTTCTTTAGTTTACCAGACAAGTGTTCTGGACTTCTCTTATTATCTCCAGAAAAGTATTCTGGAACTTTCCCTGCTATTAGAAAAGCAGAAGATTTGTCAGTCACTGTGTTCTGAGTTGAGTTAATAAATTGATTTAGCTCTACTTTTTGTGTGTGTCATTGCGTTTCACACTAAAGTATCTACGTGACAATATAAAGCATTTTGGAATTGATATGATTTTTATATTATAACTTCACAATTATCTTCGTATATGGACAGCTCTTAAATATAAAATATATCGAGAGAAAATTTCAAAAAATATTTCGAAAGCAAATTTTATAAAAATTAGTTCAAGAGTTTTGTGCTAAGGCCCAATAAAAACAAAAAAAGTTGCTGGTGCGAAACGTTTAATACATTAGTGGAATAAAAATCAAAAATTATTTCTATTTATATCATACTTGAAAAAAGATATACAAATCTCTAAATCCATATTGAAAAGAATATATATATATATATATATATATATATATATATATATATATATATATATATATATATATATATAATTTCTTGTCAATATGGATATAATGAAATAATAATGAAAAATTTATATACATTACCTTTTGGCCTTAGGCGATATATGGAAGCTTTATTAAAATAAATCCTAACTCATATAAAATCATACGAAAGTATTGGTAATTAAGTTAATATCTATAAAAATATGCAGAATTATTTCGTGCCCACCATTAAATATATCTATCAGAATTTACGAGTAATTAAATTTAATATATCTAGCACTCAGTGAAAAGTTAAAACGCATTGCATGAAATAAAAAGGTATAAAATTACATAAAAGCTCAGATTCAAAGAAGAATCAACATTAACATATTATTAATTTGTATATGACATGTAGAAGTACACTTTGTTATAATGCTAATGAAGATTATTTACATATATATAAAAAGATATGCATTATTTCTAAAAAAATCCGTTAATTCTGTTCTGTTAACTGAAATTCTATTTTTGTTAATTCACCTAGATTGCTACTATCGATCGAAAAGTATTTATGATTTCTTTAAAGTCAATTTATACTCAAAAGAACAAAATCACAGGACCTTTATTTTGACGCACTGGAGCTCTGAGATATGAAAATATAGGATTTAATTAGCTAAAAGATTTTGGCAACTCGCACTTGATATTGTTATGGTCAAAAGTATCAGTTGGGCTGTCTCACATAATTTAAAAGTAAGGGATTAAATTTAGGATTGTGTGCATGTGGTAAAAAAATAATCCCATTAATGTCTGGGGATGTAATATGTCTACATCATCTTAAGATTTTCTTCTTAAGATATCTACATCATCTTAAGATCTCATAGATTTTTATTGCATATAATTTTCATAATATATCCTTTTATTTTTAACGAAATTTACTTATTTATTTTTATATTATTATTATATTGTTATTTATTTATTTATTTCGCATGAAAATGCATGAGTTCAAGTTCCAAAAGGTCAATTGTTCGGTATACTGCTGATCTTTTTTGGTTCATAGAGATTTCAATGACTAAAAATAAAGGTGAACTTTCGCACTTATTTATTTCTAATATTTCGACATGGTTTTTCTCTCTTTTCTATTGATATTCCTGATAAGAGAAGCTGGGAAATTTAGTTTTATTGTGAGTACTTCCCATTTACTATTTCATCTTGAGATATATGTCTAGATTATATCAGTCATAAATATACCTTCTAATATCCAAGATGCAATTTTTAGCAACGAAATTTCTTTTAACCCATTTTATTCCCCAGATATTTGAAAAACGACTTTTTTCCGAAACATATATGATACTCTTACTGAAATATCTTGAAATTTATACAATCGTTAGTTTTGCTACATCTCTAATAATAAAGAATGTCCTAAAATTAACGCAAGATTTGTATATGTCACCAATCATGAAGTAAAATGTTAGCAGTACTATTTAAAAAAATCCATTTGACAACTGATAGTTTTGGATCAGTAAAAATGGAGCGTTGCGCGATAGAACAATGTGTTTGCATTGCTGAACAATATTTCAAAAATAATGAAAGTCTGGTGGCCACAGTTCGAAAATTTGAGAAGTGGCCCCCTAGATCGTGAGATTTAACACCATTGGATTTCTTTTTACGGGGTTATTTGAAATCAAAGGTCTATGCCAACAAACCCACAACACACGTGCATTGAAGGAAGAAATCCAATACTGCATCAAAGAACCATATTTATACAAAATGATCACAGAAAATTTCAATAAAAGAGTGTATACATGCCAGCAAAGTTTGCCATATGTGTTATTCCATGCATAACCCTATCCTGGGTACTTTACAATTCAATAAAAATATAACAATTTAATGAGAAAAAACTATGTTTTTTATTTAATTCAAATCTTGCATTAACACGTTGTTCTATCAAGATTGCAGCTGTAAACCTAACTATCAGTTATCAAATGGTTTTTTTTAAATAGAATTGCCAACACTTTACTGCACGAATGGTGGCAAATTCAAATCTTGCATTAATTTTGGGACAAACTTAAAAAGTGTTCGTTGCTTTTGCAAGAATCCAAAAGCAAAGTAACTTCTTTTCATATATATCCGAAAGATTTAAAATCTTTACTCTTTCCTTTTCATGTAAGAAATTCCTAAGTTATCTAATATGAGTTATATTATAATTTATTCTGTTTATCACATGAAATAGCCATAAACTATAGTCTGTGTATTTTCTGTAGGTGGTTCAAGGTCATATTTTCTACCTCGCTATTGGTTGTCTGGTACTAGTAAAAAGGTAGAAAATGTGACCTTGAACCTCCTACAGAAAATGCACAGACTATAATAACCTTAAGTTTCTTATAAGTTCTTATTACTTTTAATATTGTCTCATTTTATTGAAACGTTTTCACTTTTTAAAAATCTTAGGGAGTAGCAGTTTATTAGAAACTTAATTTTCTTTTAAATACAACGAATTGATTCTTTATTATTCCACCCCTGGTAACTGCTCCCAAAACATGTGCCCTGTCTGCCCTATCCCGGTTACGCCACGATAAATACCTCAACAAACACAACTTTGACAAACATTTCCCGTCAGCCCTTTCAACTTTTCTGTTAATGTTGATATCTTCCTGGATATAGCCCCATCCTGATTACGCTACTGCAAATATCTTAACTAACACGACTTCCATAAGCATTACCCGTTAGGTACGCCACTGCAAATATAACTTTAACATATATTACACTTCAACCCTTTCAGCGTTTCTGTTAGCGTAGATATTTTCATCGTTGTAGCCCCACCCTGGTTACACGAATGCAAACAGCTTAAACACAATAACAAACATTGCCCGTCAGCCGTTTCAACTTTCCTGATAACGTAGATCTCTTCATCGATGTACAATAAGGATGTGAAATTCCTCTTCAACACCTTGTAAAGCTATCTATTTACATATTTTTGACAGGAACATAAGTTTATGTGTATCGCTGTCCCATTACCATCTGGGGGGGGGGGAGAATGGTCCACAAAGGATCACCGCGCATAACAGACTGCATCATTTTCATGAGTAGAAGGAGCAATCCGCTTTAAAATGTCTTTTACTTTATCCGTCACAATCTCCACCAGATAAACTGCTCTGCGGGGGGAGGGGAGGATTAGGGGCCAGTCGTTCAAGACTACTGGGATCAGCGCTTGTTTACTTTTACGTCAACCGAAACCTCACAATTATTCATCTCTTTGAATGGGCCAGAGATGTTTATCGGTCTTGTACTGCAACCGGATTACGCCCCTCGGTGGAAGGGGGTGCACCCTTTTCAGAATGGAAGGATCTACCCTCCTCACTCTCCCTTCAATGGGGTCGGGGAGGACTTAATCGATGTCAGGGAAGTTCATCGTGATCGGGAATTAGCCATCACCGCCACAATCCGCCATTGTACCAAATCCTTTAGAGCTAAAGTGAGAGATTTTGCGGATCGGACACGGTTTAAACCCCCCCCTAACAGCGGAGATTTTCCGACTGAGGGGGCGTGTAAAAGGGGGTGGAGGGTGGTGAAAAATTGTAAATGATCGGGGTGTAGAAAAGGTGTTAAGCAAGAGTCTGGAGGGTTGGTTACTGCTTGCTGCAGGTTTCCTGTGGCGGTAAAAAAATAAATATTTGTTATATTTATAAGAATAATCTTTAAATGTAATTGTAACATTAAGAAGAGAAACTATTCTTCGCTTTCATGTTTAACCCTTCGGATATAAGATATCAGACAAAAAATATTTTTTAATCATAAAAAAAAGACAAATTTTTAGATATTTTCTTGTTTTATTTTATGTCTGTCTGTAGATGTGTTGACACAATAATTTAATCAGATAAAGTGGTCCACTCGAAATTTTTTCGCATACTTCCGAATAAATTAGTATTATTTACCGCATACGTTTGGCAAACAATAGTTGTGAAACACATTTGATATTTGGCGATTTTTAAATTAATATAATATGGCCTTTTTTCCTCAACCAATTGAAAGTAAAATTTGACATAGATTTAAAATACTACACCGTTATTATAATCGTATTCGCGTGCTTGTGAAAGTTCAGCCTGACAAACGCCCAATCCGTTGACAGATTTGGTTCCAAATTTGAAACACATCTGCGTTTAAAAAATTAAATCTGTGCACCATATTTTATATTTCTAGCTTTTTATTTTCTCTGAATACGAAGTATTGTAATCGTCAAAAAATTCGAACTCGGGATTTTGACGAATCTCCACGTTTCTGACCTTACTGAGTTCGAAAGGCAGATTATGTTTGTCTATACGTCCGTCCGTTCCATCTGTAAGTTTGTCTGTGAATACAATAATTCTAAAACGCTCTGGGCTAGACGGATAAAAATTAGTATATAGACAGACTAACAACCAAATTTGTTGATTTCTATCAAAACATGAATGAAATTCATTCACAGAAAGTCTGTCTTTTCGATTACAAATGAATTCGATTTCTTCAAAACGCAAAGTGCCATGTAGATCAAATTTGGTACAAAGGATGGATTGTTACCAAGTTTTGAACCAAATCTGCTAAAGTATTGATCGCCTGTCGATCTGCATGCATCTAAAGGCAATAATTCATAAATGGAATGTCTTAAATCAATGAAATTCGGAGTTTTATCTTGTGACTACGCAAAAGCCAAGAAGATTTCCGAATACAAGCATAAACAGTATTTGGTTTTGCTATTTGCAAATTATTTCCTGCAACATACAGGAGGGAAAAATTGTTTAAGTTCTTTGACAAGGCAGAACGTTACTGAACGAACGAACTAGAAGTACTAAATTTGGCAAGTAGTTACTTCTTCGGTAGTAGTTGGCCACCAAGAGTTTTTCAAAGTTTTAGTTAAATTTTTAATCAAAAAAATTATATTCTTCTTCTATAACTTCAATACACTTTTCTACCGCTTTAAAAATTTTAAAAAATGCAGCTTAACTTTTTCTAATGAACACCTCTTGTTGAGAGTAATTCATATAACGAACAAAACGACCCTCCCCTCCGCCCCCCCCCCCCTAAACACACAAAAAGATAATGACGAGGTATGTTTTGCAAAACAAGTAACGAGGAGACATCTTAACATTACATATAGAATCCTACTCGTATCTCAGCACCAATATGTGTTAATGTTTATTTATTGATGCTTTTTTATTAAAAAAAAAAAGACTAAAAGGGAACAGTAAAAATATGTAATTAAAAAAAAGCGTAAAAAAACGTGATACACTTTCGTAAGTGCTGAAGTTAAGTGCTGAGTACCATAAATAAAAAATTAAGTAATTATAATATTTTTATAGTTTTTTCGGAATGGAACGATTATCTTATTTACGTTCCTAGCATGGAAAAAATTAACGAATTAACGAGTTTCAATTAACAAGTGTTTTGCATTACAAGCAAAACTTGGGAACAAATTATGTTTGAATGATCGAGCGTTAAGCGAGGCTCCATTACAGCTTTCCAGTTATGAAATTTTTTCGTACAATTTTTTTCCTCTAATTTTCATAATTTTTATATTATATTTAAGTATATTTTACGGCAACATTTTTCATTGTTTTATCTATTGCATTTATACTCATTCTTGCTGATATAATATATGTCAATGTTTTATTATTAGGAATAATATATATATATAAGCAAACTTGAAATTTTATCATGCCACTATGTCTTGTTGTTCAACCTTTATTTTTTATCATGTGAGAACATGATTTTGTTTTGCTTAAGGGGTTTTGAAGCTCGAAATCACGTAGGCAATGAATATTGAAGCTCGAAAACGCTTAGGCAATGAATAAAGCATAAATGGCAATATTCATCATCTTTTAATCGCATATATTTTACCTGCTTTTACCAGTATGGCATTATTATTTTTTCCCTCAATCTGTTAACCTATTTATATACCTTTATCTATCCTATATATCTTTTTTCATATCCCATATCAAAAAATTATATAGCCATGCATTTAGCAATTGCTTTGTTTTTTTATATTAAATGATTTTTCTTTCTATTTGCATTACTTCATAGTCAGCAGTTGTTGATATTTATATTTCAGATTTTGATTTAATATTTGTAATGTAAAAAAAACATTAAAAAAAGACCTATTATCTACATCTTAAAATGTCTCGCTGATTATATTGAATATTTGATTATTAATAAAGAAAAATACAAGTCCACAATTTTTCAAAATTTTATACACCTATTTCAAACACTTCATTCCAAAATCGGGTTAAAATTAACAATAAGAAAAGGCAAATAATACGTGAATCTAATTCAAAATAATAATACAAATTCAATAATGCTTTATAAATTTCATTGTTTGCTTCACTACAAAAATTATTTGAGTATACGCAAGCCCGTATATATATATGCAAATATTATATTGTTATTCTGAATTATTTAAAAATTGTATCAGTTTTTTTAATGTTCATTTTCTTAATTTTTAAAATGAGTGCCCATTTAATCTTAACCTATTCATATACGCTCAATATCTTTTTAACTCATTTCCTTACATTTATATATGGATTTGACTAGGCCACCAAATGACAAGATCTCTGATTTTAAATCAAATGGCAATTCATTTTAAAATGAGTCATATTTTAGATATGTGTAAGTATCTCAGGTTTACACATAGCTCATAAATGGATTGAAATAACAAAATAGTGACTTGCAGGAGTATGTAATCTAATTGGAAATGATAATTCGTGGATCAAAGATTCAGCTATTGGGGGAAAATAAAATTTTCTTTATAAATCATTCTGTTCAGGGATCCCAATCTGAAATATTTTCCCATACAACTCGCGACTGATGAAACCCCTCAAAATCCAAACCAATGATGCTTTCAAAAATGAACTCCTCCCGGGGAGGGTGCCTCGAGCAGCACAATCGCACAATGCGATCGAAAGAGCGTTGTATGAGGAGCGCCCGCGGTTTCGCTATTGCACGGTCGGCATTGTGTGTCGCCCATGAATGCGGTGCAGAACTGCTCTCTCCTCAAAGGATTTGGCGGCGCCCTTTCAAACGGGGTTGCACGTGGTTTGCCTTTCGAAACTTCCTGCGTGATGCGAAAGGTGCTAAAACGTTAACCAAAAGGCAAGAGCGCAGTGTTCTTGAAGTGTCCCAAAAATCTCTTTCAACAAAACAGAAAGAAATTGTCAACGCCGTGGTTCATTTTCGACAAAAGGCGGTGCGAGGAAATTCCTTTCTCTTTTACTTCCTCGAGGGAATGCGACTGCGCATGCCCGGGAAAGAGCCACACACCTCCCTCCCGTTCGAACAAGGAAGCAATTCGTTCGTAAATCGGAAATTATTCTGTTTTGAGGGAGCTTCCGAAACAAAACCTTTTCCTTTCATTGGCTGCGGAATTTTATGCGGGGGGAGGGGTGATTCTAAGGGGGTGGAGGGAGTCTGGCGCTGTGTCTCGCGGGATCTCGCGCCATCCCGAATTTACATAATTAGCTAATTTTTCCCCGCGTTACCTGGCGTTCTTTTAATTAGCTGCAACAAAAGGAGCTTAGCGTGCACCGTCGGAAAATTTTAAAACGCATTTAAGGCGAGCTGTTTGTGTGCGGTTTACGCGCGGCGTCTTTTTGGGGAGCAGCCTTTTAGATGAAAAGATAGAGGGATGATGAACGCAGAACGCGCACAATGCGTGACGAGAGAGAGCAATAGAACGAATGAGAAGAAAGAAGGATAGAAAGAAAAAAAATGAGATATTCTAATTCGAAATTATCGGAGAGAGAAAAGGTGGCTTTTCTAATTCCGGGCGAGACGTGGCGCTATTTTTACAATTGCGCGTTCGGTTAATTGGAAAGCTGAATGGCTGATTTCGTTTAATTTAGCACAAAGCGGAAGAGATCGACTTTCGTTGGGAGATGTCAATTATTTGCAAATGACGCTCATTTTCGAAGCCGGGCGCGGAATGTAATTGGCTGACGAATGGGATTCTTTCAAGAATTAAAAGTGAAACTAACCCAAGTCTACTAATATGATTTACTCAATTTTTGAAGGACTTCTATTTAATTGAAAAAAAAAGTTTGTTTATTTTTCTAATGTCGTGGAAAGTTAAAATCTAAAAATCTTTTCAAACAAGCAATTTGAAAATATATATGCATGTAACAGTGTTGGCCGGAATATTTTTGAATTGTAGTCATTCTAAATAACATTAAAAGTCTTTTAATTCATCTGTACTTTATTTGTAAACGATAAATGATGTTGATTTATTATTTTTGATGAAATTTCAATTAATTTTAGTTTACTATCAATTTGAGTAGGACTGGCAAAATCAAATGCCAGAATTAGATAAATAAACTTAGTCTTATGTGAGCTGCAAATAAATCTGAAATGTATATACGTGTCTGTGTGTGAGAGAAATAGAAAGAGAGATGGTTTTATTACAAAAATACATGTAAAAAATAGTTAAAACAATGACAATGCTTTGTTCCTGGCACTTCTCTAGCGCCATTTTCCCAACTTCGGCCGGATATCTTGCGTCTACTTTCAAAATCGAACCAAAGTGAATGAAAATAATTATGGATCTGACAGGACGCTTATTTACTTCCATTATAAGTCTTTCCAAATATAGAACTGAATGATTAGATGATTGATTGCTTGACTTGTTTTTGTTTTTTTAGCTGTAAAGTCTGCCTCTTCACATTTTTCAAACATGAAAGAATTTCGTTAAAAAAATTTAGAGTGTTTCCTGACTGACAAATATTTTGTAAAGTCTCGATCCAATGAAAGGTAGCGTTATGATCAAATTCTTTATTTGCAGCTTTATTTACATAAATTTACAGTTCGTCATCTAGGTTAAATGAGTTCTAGGTTAAATTATTTTTATTCGACACAACAAGGATAGTTCCTCGAATACTTCGGAGAAGTATTCGAGGAACTCTCGAATACTCTTAAGAAAACAGCTAGCCGACTCGTAGCGTTCTCGCAAACAGGCGTAGCTCCAGGGATCCACCGAATCTTTTCGGGTGGAATTCTAGTCGGACACTCCGCTTTCTGCCTCAGTGTCCATCATCCTTCTCTTCCAATCTCCTCGCACTTTTATCCTGTTCCCACCCTCATTCACATCGGACCATTTTCCCGGTTATCTAATAATCGTTCAGCAACAACTTCACTGGTCTACCGTCGACCGTGGGAATGCGTTGGGGAGTCACCCTCCACAATGTAAAGAATGCAGGTTTACATCTGTTTCAAATACAATGCAGGTGGGGTCCCTTATCTGGACTCGCACTAATTGCCCAGATGTCCTTACTTTAAAGGGGTTGACCACCTGGCACTTCTGGAAGCACTTACACTGCGGTAGAGCGTTGCCATTGCTGATATTGCTGTCTGGATGCTAATTATGGAGCGTGGGAAAAGAAACGTCACCATGGTCAATCAGGGAAGAAGCTGAATCATTACAATTTACTGATCTTAACCATTCCGTAACAACAGTAGAATATTAAAGTTGTTATATGAATTATTTTATTATGGACTCTAAAAATATTTGCATATTTTCTGTTGTAGGGAAAATGGGGCATCGATGTGACATGATTGGTAAGCGGTCATGGCCGAATGTTATGGATCGTTATTTATAATCATGTATAATTAGATAGGGTTGGGGAAAATTAAGATTACAGAACAGTGGGCTATGGTGAAAAGTTCAACAAGTTTAGCAAAATGGCACTTGCATTAAGCAGCAAATCAAAAATAAATAACCGTAACAAAAAGCACTCAGAACTTGCTTAAGAGACGTCACTCAATTACTCTCTCTCTCAACAGAATTACCGTCTGATTGCTTTTAGCTCTATCTCTCGACTTTTTATATGTAGTTTCCGTGAACAGGTAAAAAACTTTTAGAACGCTTCCTACAAATTCTCTCTATTTTTTTAATACAGTTTCCATACCAAGGAAAAAAAAACTTTTAGAATGCTTGCTAGAAAACCAGCCCTAATGAAGATACCTCCATGATTCTCGAATAACCTGGGTCTTTCATTTTTGTCGATAAACCAGTCAAATTTGTTGCCAAGGCCGATGTGCTTTGATTCGGCATTAAATCAGCTGGCATTACTTTATCGGTAAAACTATCTTTATTACTAGAAGATTTACTGAGCGGGATTGCAACATTATAAATTCGTAATAGTATTTAAAGAATTTAATTACATCATTTTTATTTAAAAACTTTATCGCATAATACGATATTTGCCGGGCCACAAATATTTTCAATCTGGGCAGTGAGGCTCTGTTCGATTCTGGTTTTCAAGACTCACGCCTTGTAGATACTGGTGGACCAGACTGAGTTTTGCTTTTTTGGTCCTAATAAGTTAAGTTATTAAGACCAAATGTGTTCTAATTCATACTTTAAAAAATACATCTGTAAGAAGTCTATTTGCCTCTTTCCAAATGCATGGGAACATGCTATTTCAAAAGGCAATGAGCTAGATAAATGAAATTTGATGTGTGGACCTTGCATCATTTTTATATCTGTATTTAAATTTTAAACAAATCCGCTATTCTACATGTCGGTCACTCCGAGAATAAGTGAATACGATTGTTTTAAACAGTAATGAGCCCCTCAAAAGTAATTTCGTATGTAATCTTATCACAAAAACAGTATGTGTCATAAATTCGGCTAATTCAATTAGGAAAGACTTTCAGCCTAACACGAAATGGCCTCATCATGTTATGAAACAATCAAATGAAATGCTATATCAGAAAGATCTTTTTAACTTACATTTTGGTTCCCATAGTAGTGCACTTTTTAATTATTGCGTTTAATTAATACTCTTTATTACTCTGACCACTAAAGAGCATAAAACACATGTGCATGTGCCCAAAGTCTCCACCTTAGAACTAAAACTGTGTTTTAAAATGTCTGTATTGACAATTATTGACAACAAAAGAAAGTAACTAAAATAGCATGATATAATCAAAATTTTTCTGATTTATTTAATGGCGATTTATTTAAAGTTGTTAAATTATGACAATCATTTCCAAAATTATTTTGAGAAAACATCAAAAGAAACAAGGACGATGAATTATTAACAAAATAAAGACGATTTATTACATTGCGAAGTCCCTTTATAAATACCATTTTAAAATATCGGGTTATAAAATGCGTAAGCACAAACATTGTTTAGCCTTACGTTAAAAACAGCATCTTTACATGAGCGTACTCGAAATAGTCAAGGAACAAACCCCCGGAATTAAAAAGGGGGGAATATTTAGCAACTTTTAAATAAAAAACATTATTTTGAGACCTAATTCTATTATTGCACTGTCATATCTCATTAAATTAAAAACTGTTGGTGCAGTTTAGAAGTAATCGCCTTTTTAAAATGAGTTTTCATTCGAAGTGAGTAATATTTTTTGTTTTATTGCATGAAGAAAATGATAAGTACATCGCTAAAAAAAATGTGAGAAATTTATTATTATTATTTTATGATATTTGTCTATAGGTTTCTCCTTTCCACAATATCCTTTAAGGTTTTGAGCTCAAAATATATTTATGAATACTCTTAGGACACAAAATAATTCATTTTACTAATTAATCACTGATTAATAGTTTCGAAAAGAAATGCGTTATAATAATGTGTATTCTAATTTCCTACTTAAAGGTGTACAAAAAAATGCACAGGACACTCATTTCGATACGAATGCACACACCCTCAGATACCATTATGTATATCTCAGATTACCTCCTCTTTATTATATCAGATACCATTATGTATAATATTTCGAGGTTTATTATCCCTTAAGCCTTCTCAAATGTAATTATTGAAATAAATATAAAAAACATTGCCATATAATTGCCAAATATGTCGCTTTTGAAATTTTTACTTTCTGGCTGAAAATTATATAAAGAGAAAATACTATTATCGTCAAAAAATTCCAACTCGAGATTTTGACAAATATTCAATGAGGGTTCTATCTGTTTTGGCTATCTAATAAAACGGAGATCTAGATGGATAAAATCTGGTATACAGATTTAACATTTAAAGTGTAGATTTTTTACAAAATTACTAAGATGCAGTTTTGGCAGATGTAATTTAAATTTTAAATTACATCTGCCAAAGAGTTAACCATCTGTCGGTTTGTACTTTCACAAACCTGAAAATGCCATCTCAAAAAATGCAATGACTTAAATATACGAAACTTGTATGTGATTTTGTTACCACAATTTCTAATTTTGTGTCAAATTTTGGTTTCAGTCAGTCAGGGAGAAAAACGTATCCAAAATACATATTCATTTTTCTGGTATTTGTGTATTTACACATTCCAGTGATTTATCGCCAAAAAAAATTGCCAAAGATCGCGCACTAATAGGCTGCTTCGTAACGATTATTTGCCCACGGCATGTAGTTAATAATCCGCAAATATATTTATTAGAAACCACGCGTGAAATAGACCAGGATACCCGTTAATCGTCATTTTAATAATTCATTAAAAATTCAATCCTCCTTTAAACAAGTAATTTTATAAATCTATTCAATAATAACAATTGAATAAATGAATGATATACGAGAAAAATAAAAATATATGTTTTTTTAATTCTTCCTTATTGAATTTTAAATTATTCTCCAGAAGGAAAAAATTTTTTATCAGTGATAAAAAAAAAAAAATAAAAAAAGCAC
Organism: Argiope bruennichi; assembly: GCF_947563725.1. Classification (NCBI taxonomy): domain Eukaryota; kingdom Metazoa; phylum Arthropoda; class Arachnida; order Araneae; family Araneidae; genus Argiope; species Argiope bruennichi. Next base: position 116,162,576 of record NC_079154.1, read on the forward strand.
GTTTTGTAGATTGTTTCTGTGCGAGGAAAATCTAATTGTTCAAATGCAAACATTATAGGGGAAATGATGTTGTAAGACTATGCAGTAAAAAAAGTTTTTACCTGTTTGTGAGCCATACTTCGCGCTTCAATTTGGATTACGTGGGTAGCAACGCCGAGAGTGGGAGGGTTGAAAATTTGACAAAGAAAAAAAAAAAAAAAGAAGGGAAAAAAAAAGGAAAGGGGGGGGGGAACTTTTTTCCCCTTTTGAAACTAAAACTTTGAAAATAATTAGCTATTTCAATCCTCCCTTCATTTTTCTGGAATATTTATTAGAGCTGAAAGAAATTTAAGATGCAACGGATAAAAAAGTTTAAAAATTAATAGAGAAAATTCAGTTTCCGATGATAAATAATCTATATAATTATATAAATAAAGCATTCATAAAATGTTTAAAAAATACAAAATACTGTTATAACAGTAGAAACTAAATTCGTGAGATAAAAAAAAAGTTTCGAATGTGTCTACTTTTTTTTACTTCTTAAATATTTTGCCTTTCTGGCATCTGATTAGAAGATACCTTATGTACTCGGAAAGTGTTCGTATTTTTAGTCAAGCCCACGGAGCTCTTTAGATTCTTATGAATTTCACATAATGTATGCTTCTACTTAAAACGTCTGTAAACGGTTAATTTTTGCTTATTAATTTACAAGTACAAGTCACATATAATAAAAGATCACAACAAGATATATTGCGATCTTTCATTATAAGTGAAATATAAACACCTTCCATAATCAATTTAATAATGGTCGAAAACAACAAAAAAAAGTATAATTAAGTAAAAATATTTAAAAGTATTATTCCATTGCAAATTCATTTAAAGGTAATTACAAGCAGACATTATAATTTAATTGGAATTTGTAATTAGTCACAACAAGTCCATTCGAATACTGTGATTTAAATACGCGTAACAAGATTTTATAAGAAATGCAAAAATATAAAAGTATAATTTTATTTGATATAATATTTTTTTTATTATGATAGATAATATAAATAAATATAACTAAGTTGTTTTTTTTTACAGTAACAAATTTAAGTTATGTAGCATATACAAGATTGGTCTTAGATTCGTTTATTTACTGAATTTAAAATTTCATGCAAATTATGCAATCCAGCAATTCACATAACAAAGAAATTTTTTTATTAATTTATTACAGGATATTTATTTTTATTTTGAAAATTTAAGATTTCAACCAACTTCCGTTTCCTTTAAGAATAACGAGAAATGCAAGAAAATCGTTTGGCTCGAAAACTTAAATAGAAAAGTTCTTATATTTACTCTGACAATACCGTTCCTTGAAAGAACTTTACAAGAATTCGAAAATAAATATATTAAATATTAAATATTTTATTTTCTTCTCTGATGGCGTCGACTTATATGCTTTGAATTTCAATTTGTATGGTTCAGTTACATTTTTGATGCAAATTTGTCATTATTTCTTTTATAAAATTCCTGTTAAAACCACATGCAAACAAAAATTATTGGCAGAGTATTATAAACTGTTTACGTAAACAAAATTATGACATTTATCCTAAAAAAAGCCCTTATTTTACTTCAAAATGTAGCGTAAATATAACTAAATTAATTCTGAGTAAGCTTTAGAATTGAATATGAAAGAGATAATCAGGGACGCATTTTACCTCTTTAAGACCTAAACTCTTAAATTAAACAGATTAAAAACATCTAAATCGTACTAATAAAATTAACTGGTATGAAATTCTTTTAGACAATTTTAGTTGGGAACACCTATAAACTATAAAACATAATAAACAATATTTACCATAAATTAATAATGCTTAGAAGCTTTCTGATTTTCTAATCAACAAACAACAAAAAGTCACATTTTTATTCTTTAACATTAAAACCCTTCTTTTTTATTTATCGTTGAAGTTTTTTAACAAAATTTTGTATTCCCATAACAACATTATGTATTGTAACATTTTGTATTTAAGAATCACTGATATCCCTAAAGCGGATAATCGGAAATTTATTGTATCATTCCAAATAACGCCACGATGCACATCCTATTCACTACGCACTTCCACTTCATCTTCCAAACCCACTTAGTGAAGCTTAATTTGAAACAGACGATATAAAAAGGAGGGGAAGGCAGATCACCCCCCTCCCTTCCCTCCTTTTTTCACCCATAAAGAACCACAATTCGTTTACATAACCACTCGATCGGAATCCGAGCCGGTTGTGCACGTGCAGGACCCTCCCCTCCCCCTAATAACCGGGGCAAGCCCGAGTGTGGGAACCCGGGCCTCCCACCTGCAGGGCGTGCGGCGGGGCCCCTTATCAGAGCTTCTATCTTACAAGGCGATCAAAACGGGCAGTTCTCGGGTTACTCCTGTGTCGAAAAACGGTATGCAACCTTCGCTGACCCCGCACCTGGGCCTACGCGCGTTGGATATTGTTGGATGGGTCTTTCAAAGGTAGAGGGAAAAAAAATATGTTGGAATGGTTGTGCAGAAAAAAAAAATGGGTGTTGTGAAGAGACAAGTGCCCAGTTTGGACTCTTGGGAAATTTTTGGTGAGTTTTGGGTATGCGGGTGTTAAGTAAGCAATGACAGGTTTGGGTGGCTCAGGTGGAAAAATGATGAATGCTGCGAAAAGATGATGTTGTTCATGATGTCGTTCTGACTCGTGAATACCGCAAACCAGGTAAGATTGCTTCATTGTTTTGGGTATAATGCAGTATGCCAATTTATTTAAATTTACGAATTCATGTACATAAAATACTAACATACGGGGCACAGAAATCGTTCTTATTATTCACTAGCCGCCTTTCGCGACCAGCCGGTTGGCCAATCTAAATGCTCGTTAAAATTTTAATAATTAAATATTTTATGGAACTCCTATTTTAATTGCTTCTTCATCAAAATATTTTAAAACTTCAAATTTTGATAGTCATATAATTCACTCATAATATTATAAAGGCTTTCAGTCATAACGTAATGAGTATCACTCTCATTTTCTGTTAGTTCCCATAGAATTTATGCTTTAAATTAAAGTGGAAAGGATTAATCTGCAATTAATATAATAATACTTTTTAATGAAACGAAGCATTTCTTTTTAATATGAGGACTGAAAATAGAGTCACTGAGTATTTAAACCTTATGGGCACTAAAGAATATCTTTCTTAATTTATGTAATCTCTCAAGAAGTTTTCAACAAAATTCTCTCAGATTTATTATGAACAGATCGATTAATTAACAATGTTTAGTTTTAATTGCATCAAACACTAAGAAAATAAACAGAATCGTTTGAAATAATCGATCGGAAACATGTTAAGCCTTCAAATCCAAGTCCGTATCCGTTGAAAATAGAGTTGTCAACAATCAGAACACAATGCGCATGCATGAATTTTCTACGCCAGTTGGGGTAACGCTACGCAGATTAGAAATTTTTTATTTCTTTTATTCTGTTTTATTTTAATTCAAAAGTACTTCAGAATGAATCTGAAAGATCGATTAATTAATAATGTTTAATTTTAAATGCATCAAACATTAAGAAAATAAACAGAATCGTTTGAAATATTCGGCCGAAAATATGATAAACCTATCCTCTTTAGCGTGGGGAAAAAAACTGAAGCCTTACTCATTTAGCGGTGGAGAAATGGAAAGATTTTTTGGCGGTAAAGTTAGTTTTTAATTAATAATTAAAAATTCAAAAAAGGGACACCAGGTTACATTCCCGACCTGCAAGGTATGCATGTGCCAAATTTGGTAGCTGTAAGTCGAACGGTCTGGCCTGTAGTGCGCCAACACACACACACACACACACATTTTGAGCTTTATTATAAGTATTGATTGTTGAATGGCAAACGATCAAATATAAACAAACTTCTTCGTGCAAACGACGGCAAACAATCAAATTCGTATCTGCAAACGATCAAATATAAAAACTTTCGTTGGACATCTTTATGTTGCACTAAATTTAGCGCTTCATATTAGAACAACACGATATTATTAAATATGCTGGGAAAAGAGTTTGCTGAAACCTCCATTCAGTCAGAGGAAAGAGGATATAAAAAAGAATCAAGATGTTAAAAATAGGTAAAAATCAAACAAAAGGGTCAATCGAGTTAATTATTTTCGAAAGGGTCAATCGAAAATAATCATCACCAGATAAAGTAATCACTATGATTCGCCTTTGGAAATAGAAATGTTCATATCTTCCTAATTATCTCACAAAATTGGATTTTGCATTAATTTAAACTAAAAAAAATAACATTTTATTGCTATTTATTTCATATTTTTACAATTAATTTCTTTGTTTATCATATTTTTTTTAAAAAAATTGATTAAAAAAATTGACTTTCATTCGATAGTTAAATTTGTTTTCTAAATGCTTAGAATGTCGAGGGGGAAAAAACACACACATCTATTTCAAAATTCTACTTTCTTTTGTTTTAATTTAAGGCATCAAAAGCAAATCAATTGCTAATTCATTATTTTTTTTCACCATAATTATTCTAGAATGCACAGTGTACTTATAATAACGAGCGAAGCGAACAGGGTTTATGCCCCAAACATAAGAGAATAGCTATGCAATCCTTCCATAATGGATTGATGAGCATTTGCAAACATGGAGCATAACCTCGTAGTAATTAATAATACAATTACAGTTATAGTTAAATATATGTTGCATTTTGATACTTATTGGGAGGATTGGTTGTACAATATATAAAAGCACTATTTTGTTTCCATTATTGCAATTATTTCATTGACCAATATTACATTATTTTATTTGATGGACAATCATTCCAATGTTTAGGCTTCCTAATGTTCCATTATTACGTTATCAGCAGTAGTTACCTAACAGTGGAATTGGATTTAACTAATTAAGCTTAGTAAGGTTAGCCTCTTTAAGCAATCCGGAGATTACTATGGAATGGATTTGTGTATTTTGAACAATGAGGATGATCCCTAAAGGAGCAGGGACCCCACAATGCATTTCTATATTATACGCGTAAGAAAAAAAAAATGAATGAAATTTTTGAATAAATCAATCAAATTAGCATTTTATAGATAGATTAAATGCAGTAAACTCTCGAATATTTGGGTCTCTGTCCATTCAGCTAGTACCAGAAAATTATTATAATTTTAATGTCTTTAAAAAAATAAAATTCATGAATTCAACAATGGAGCCAATTTTTGCAATGTAAAAATTTGTAAAAAGGAAACAAGGAAAAAGAAAAGAAAAGATGAAACTGTTATGGGGAGATGATTTTTTTATAATCAAGAATTTATTTAAAGAAAAAAGTATATATATTCTTAGTTCTGTTTTTAAGCACATTGATGAAGATATCAGTAAAATAGATGCATTTCAGGGGGGGGGATAACACTACAGTTGATCATTTTTTGAGGGGGGAGGGGGCAGTATGCATTAAAAATTCATTTGGAAAATGCCAAGGAAATAACAAAAATCAGACACATTTTCTATTTTTTTTAATTTGTGATTGATCTTTAAGTTTATTAGAATGTTATATGTGGTAATATTTAAGAACTTATTTATATAATTTCAAATAAAAATTATAGAAATGTTTTTTTAAAGCATAAGTTATGATTTCTATTTCAGTTTTCATTAAGGTTTTGACTACACATTTATTTGAAACAACTTTTGCATTTGAAACGCATTTAATTTTTTGAACATGTGAAGGCAGTAGCTTTGACGTAAGGATTCATTTATTTCTTATTATTCAGAATACATACTGCTGCACGATATTGAGATAACTTAAACTAATTAAAATTACAAAAAGAAAAAAAATGGTAACATAAATTTAAACAAATACGGAACTTTCTGATATGCAATTCTACCCAAAGAATTAACCACGATTTAATTATCCAAGATGATTATGCCTAATCAGCTGTAAAGGAAAATGGTTTTTGATGGTCAATATGATCAAGGAGATCGGACTAAGATGGAAAACATGCATGAGAGAATCTTGCTGTTGGGAAATGAGACCTAGATAATTACGCAAAAGGATTAATTTCCGACAAAGAAATATATTTGCCATTTTAATTTAAAGTATCAAACTAAGTTTCAAAAAGATTTTTTAATTCAAAAAATTGAATTTTTCTTATCTAAAAATAAAGCCCAAACTTTGTAGACTCTAAAAGAATCTTTATTTTAAATCTAAGTAAGATAGAGCTACAAATACAGCAATTTCAGTAATACATACAAGAAAAAAAAATAAAACTGGGATCAATGATATTTTCAGATGAAACTGATTAAGCATTTATTTTAACTGATTTATTCTATTTTTACCGTAAAATACTCCAAAAATAATGTATGATATGTTTATAATTTTTTACCTACACTGCCACAATTTACTTATTTGAGATATGTCTGTTTAAAAAAAAAGCATTTGATTTCAGTGTATTTCGACGAAATAATGTGCAAACCCATTTTTAAGTGCATTTTCTGAAGAATTAGTATTTCGCCAAAATTGGTGCATGGAAATCAAATTGGAAACAAAATCAATTGAATAAAATTTCATGAAAATCACCATGCACGTGTCAAAAACCTTGGAGGATTTACTAGATAGCAGATTTTAAGATAGTTTATTTAGTCATATTTTACAGCTATTTCCGTTCAGAACGTACAGAAATTGACAAAAAAATCAGTAACAGTTTCAAATGTTCATAAAATATTTAATTATTAAATAATTTTAATTAATTATTAAAATGCCGATTATTGCGTTACGGGTAGTTTGAGAAATATGCATGAGAAATTAAAATTAAGTATTTCTAAGAATGTCTTTATTTTATTAACAGAAATTAAATAAAGAAACATGTATTAATTTTTCTTTGCATCGAAAATTTTGCTAAAATTTCATTAACTTGTCATTTCAAACTGATGATAGTATATGTATATTTTTACATGATTTCGATCTTTTAAGATTATTTCAGTTATTTGGATCAAATATTTTTTTTGCGTATAATTTTCTTTGAACTTGGCCTATTATCTTAATTTAAATATGCATTTATCTATTTTTAATTATAAAATGTTCTGTTTATTCTTAACTTTTAGAATTAATCTACTAAATCTATTCATATGTAGACTAGTCTACTTAGTCTATTAAGACCATTAAGTCTTAGATATTATAACGGTTTTTAATTTAATAACTGAAGACAGTATCTTTAGGTTCATGAATGTTTGTTTTAATGCGGAATAAGTCTTCGATATTCACTTTTTTCAATTTGAAACTAATTCTATTAGATTGTAGAAAGTATTAAGAAGACTTTTTTAAATACTTAATGTACAAAATAAAAGTAATTTTCCAAATTTTGGTGTGTGTTTTTTTATTATTTAATGAGCAAAAACTATTTAGTTATTTCACATTACATTAGATTCTTTTAAAAGAAATTCGTAATAAACCGTAAAATACTTGAATTTTTTTTGAAACATACTTTTGTACTTCAGATATTTTACTGTTTCTAATCAATATTCGGTTGTGGAGTCATAAAAATTAGAAATGCATTTAAGCATTACGCTCAATTAAGCTTTTTATAGAAGATGGGATAAAAGGGGCTTTTGGAAAAGTTACTTTCTTTTTTAATATTGACTGAAAGAGAACAACGAGAACCAACCGCAGATTTTCAATAAAAAAATAAATATTTAGCTGTGCCCTTAGGCTTGGATTTCTGTTCTCCTTTATTAAATTTCTATTCAATTTAATTATTTCGAAATATATTTCAATACTGAATAATTTGAATTTTTCTTTTGTTCTGAGAAAACAACTTATTCAAATTAATCACTTTGTTAATATTTTCAGTAAATGTTTTATAGCTAATATGTCGGTGCTGTTTTGTAAGCATTTTACAATCAAACATTTTAATTTATGTTTCAAACACATTTATTTGAAATAAAATAAATAATAAAAGTAATAATCTGTAATAAAGTCTCTGTAATAAAAGATTGGTAATTAATAAAATACAATAATAATATATTTTTAAAAATTTGACCTGTAGAAAATAATGTATATGAATTCTTAGGTAAAAGTAAAAGGAAAAAAATATATAAACTCCAAAACTCCTGTAAAAAAAATATTTATTAAAATTTTAGTTATGTGTTTTTTTTATCATATTCTTTAAAAGCTGTTAAAATGAGTTTATTTTTATTTCATTTTGTTTTATCAATAATGAATTAAAATTGAATTAATGAATAAATGAAATAATGAATTAAAATTGAATTAATGAATAAATGAAATAATGAATTAAAATTTCATTTTCTTATTACATGAAGTTTATAAATTTAATTAGCGCCTTCTAATGAAATACCAGATTAACTTTAGTCATTATTTTAAATGAATACAATTTCATTTTAATCACTTTCTTACAGCAAGATTCAGGAGTGTTTTTCTACTTTTTTTTTAAATGGCCAATGCTAGAGGAAGATTTTCATTTATTTGGATGGGCAGACCTTGAAATAGAATCATGAGTTTACAACCCTTTTATTCGATCCCAAAGCTGAGATTATGCCATCCTCAACATAAATGGAAGTTGTGTCGAAAATTAAAAAATTATTAATACTTTTATTTCCGTATTATCTAATTGTTATGCATATTTGTAACTAACAAAATTATGATAATATTGATAATATTACAAAATTATGATAATATTGATACCCTACTCGTAAATATACAAATTAAATAAAAAATATTTTATGATATATATTTATGTATTTTTATAATATGTATTTGGCAATTCATATTTATTTAAAGAAATCTAACTAAAAATAACATTAATCAAAATCCATAATCATTTTAAGGAAGAATATTCTCCAAAGTATTCTGAAATCTAACCTATCCTACTCCACATTCAACGTAATCTCAATACTAAAATCTTTTGGTTAATATTTGTATTTAATATTTTTGCATTTTGGTCAGCCATAATTACTATTCCCCTCATTATCAGCATCTTTTCCAGTGTCATAACTATTTGTTGTAAGGACTTGATTAAAATGATCCCTCCTCTTGTGAAAATATCTCTTAATCAGTTAACTGTTTCAAACTTTTTGGAAAATGAGTATTTAAATTATGTCTCACAATTTTAGCGATGACGAGCATACTCGTCAAACACAGAGTATATGTAATATGAAATGACTTTTTTAATTTCAATAATCACATTTATTTATTTACATATTTTTTTTTGCACATAAACGAAAAGCAACATAACAAAATTAATTTATTATTTTAATTTGCTGTTAGAGAATGGTATTGAGCAAAAAAGCATGGTACAACACACAATGATCTTTTATTTGTTCCTCTGATTTCGACTTGGCCTCAAAATATATTAAACATCTTGAAATTTACAACAATTGAAATATGGTTTGAGTTTTTACTAAAATTGTAATTCAAACTGCAAAATGTCATTACTCCTAACGAATAAACTCGTCATAACGCAAATTGTTGTACATTTTCCATGACGAGTATACTCGTCAAAAATAGTTAACTGGTTAACATAGACACAACGTATTAACGCAGATTTTCTTAAGATAGACCAAAGAACACCCTTACTTGAAGTGAACCTATAGCAGTTATAGAAGAATAATTTGTATGTGCTAAACACAACAGAAGTTTTATACAATGACAAAGTACCTAAGTTATTATTTAAACATAAATATAAGCATATTCTTTCGCAATGCATATTTCGTTCAATATTCCCCATTAGAGCAACAAACGTCTCATATCCCAATCTGTTTACAGTAACTATTAGACAAGGGCTGCACAAAAGCTCTGCAACAAGAAAATCACTCCTAACCGCTTCACAGTCAATTACATCCACAAACAACCCTCACAGCCCGGGAGCCGCAACCCTTTGATGTCTGCTTGACCACAGGACAGTTGGAGGGGTCTCTTTCTCCGGACCCATGCCACTCGAAAATGCGCCTGCAGGGGTTTCGCTTTAATTCAGGGACCTCCTCGCGGTTCATTACAAGGGATAATGCGACCCCCCGGAGCTTGGGCTTCAATAAACGAGCTCTGAAGCGTTGTTGCACTTCGCATTAGGCAGAATGGGGTTGCCATTGTGCAGCGGCATTCCTGTGGTAGTTTTAAAAATCCGACGACTGCGCAAACATTTCGGCATCTTGGAAAACTAGGGGACACTTCCGTCCGGACCTCAAAGGAACCGGAGAAAGAAGAAGGCTCTATTGTGATCCGAGTTTTTGCAATAGTGAGCTGAATGAAGATGATATAAAAGTGTTGGGTAAAGTATTTGCTTAGAATACAATTTAATCTGTTTGGGGGTTAGCTAGGGAATTTATAAGCAGTTTATTCTTAATTTTTCAACATTTGACATCCGTTGCTTCATATCATTTTCATCAATTATTATTATCATTTTTAGTTTTGGTTGCCTTCATAAGAATGCTGGGATATTAAATACTTGAATATATTTTCATTTCTTGTACATAACTAGTTGCTTTTGGTGACTAGTTGGGATTAATGGTTGCTGAAAATTCATGTAACTGTATCTTAATGATTTCAGTAGCAAAATATTTTTAGGCTTCAAATTTTTCATACTCATACTTTTTATAAAAGATTTGCAACGTTGTTTTTTTTTTTTTTTTTTCCATTGTACAGTGCATTTCCTTAATTTTCTATCAATATCTTTATATCTAATTATATAATATGAAATAACAACAATAGTATTTGAAAATGGACATACTTAAAAAATTTCCATCGTTGATTCCGAAATCAAGTAATAAGAATAAGAATTGTTGTAAGAATAAGAGAATTTCAAAAGTTTTATTAAAAAAAAGCCTTATATTGAAACTTATTCGCGGCAGAAAAATAATCTTCATATCGTGATCATCAATCTTTTTTGTTCATGACTTAAAAATTGAAATCTCAAGCAAAGAGCAATTTCAATAAAATGTGTTGTTTATAACCACAAAGCAATGTGTATTATCATTTTGTTCTTAATAATTATTTCACGGTTTGAAAATAATTTATTAATTTAGGTAATTTTGTATTCATTTTTTTCAATAAACTTTACGATTTTGTTACACAATTTTGTGTTTAAATTACCTTGCTTAAGAATTTTATAGATTTTTTATAATCTAAAAAAGGAGTTGCATGTTTTGACACAAATCATTTTCCACAAAAAGTTTTTTTTTTTTCGTTTAATTTATTGTATTGATTTGCTTTATTTTTTTTAAGTTTGGCTAACAGCTTGCAATGGAATTTTTAAATTATATTCAAAAGTGGAACAGAGTATTTTCTAAATATTCAGTCACTTTAAGTGAATGTAATATTTATTTCTAAAAAATAATTTGTGAATATTTTAAATGATTTTCTTATTATATGGTTAAATCCAAAATGGACTGGAGCGAAAGTTGACCTCTATGTTGAAAAAGGAAGCAATAATCACAAGCCTTTTTTTCGTTTTTTCGCCGTGTGAGATAAACAAATTTTCAAATTTCAAAATCATGATAATTTATATTTCCATAAAAAAAGTTACGACGCTACTCTAAAACGCTTTATTAATTTCATTGGTGTAAAATTAGAAAGACATATTTTTCTAAAAGATAGTATAATGTCAAAGTATAATTTCAATGAATGATTTCAAAATATTTCATTGTTTCAAATGAAAGAAATATTTGCATTAAAAATTATACTTTCAAGTGCAGTATAAAAAGAACTGGAAAAAAAAAGACAAACCCCCACAAAATCATAAATTAAAGCAGGGCATTCTAAACTCTGGGCCTTAATGTCAAATAGAATCGTGTAGAATAAAATTTTAGGCATAGAAAATTTTGATTGGGTTTTTTTTTTCCCTCCGAAAACTTCAATATTATGGAAAGGAAAAAAAAAAAAAAGATGATATCCTCGTTTTAAAATAAATCCTCAAACATTACTAAATATTTATTTAAAGTTGAATTTAATTATATATTATGAAATACTGACTATGAATTTTCATATTTATTTTGGAATACTGGAGTCTCAAAATTATTTTTCAAGCAAGAGCGGGATCTCAAAATTTTTCCACCGTGACAGAACAAAACGCCATCTCATACCCCCGTTTCCGTAACTATTCTGGTCATTGAACGGTTTGGTGGGTATGATACAGGAACTTAATTAAATACCAAAATATTTACAGTAGAAAAAAACAAAAATAGCTATATACAGAATTTACAAATATATAAGAAATGATAGTAAAATAAAACTGTCTACAAATATTTTCTACTTTAAAAAATTATAGAAAAATTATCTGAAATAATAATATGCAGAAAGATATTATGTATGTAAAAAACATATCAATTCTGTGTTCTCTTGTTAGCATGACATAGTGGATGAGGATACAGTTATAAAAATCTAAAAAAACTCCACCATGCAAAGTGTTTGTTTCAACGTAAATAAATAAAAGGAGAGAAAAGACTTAGAAATGTGTTTTTCTTTTTTTAATTTTCAAAATTAATATTTCTAATCATCATTTTTCTTATAATCAGATTTTTTCGCTTTCGTAATTCTAATAGATTAAATACATGAAAATTAAAAATACTGGATTATCTTAAAATATAGTATTTAACTGTATCTCATTCTTTAAAAGAGACCCAGGCATATTAATAGAAAACATTATAAAAGCGTTTTAAATCTTTCTGTAGAGACTGCCGTACGAATGTAGCGATAGCATTTAAGCAATTGAAAAAAACACCCTGACAAAATAACAAATTGTTGTTGTCTAATGCACTGGGAGAAATTTTTATAATTTTTTTCTAAAAACCTCAGTAACAAAATTCTCGCTAATATGATGTTTTAAATTGGTATTTTCTTTCTAACATAATAATAATCCATTTCATATTTTATCATGTAAATGTTAACAATTCCTTTGTTCTTCCAAATGGTTTTGAAACAGTTTCCCTTTCTTCGCTTTTTGAAACTAGAACGTGTTACTATTTGCAAATGATAGGAAGGCACACAAAGAAAATCTAGAAGGATTCTGCACATGCACATTGCGATATCACTTTGGGTGGATCCTAGCACAGATTGGCGTCTTTTTGAATTCTCGCCAAACGAGTGGCGATAACGTCGCCAATGTGGCAACCTAGAAGGACTTTTTTAATATTTATTTTTAATTAATTTTTTTTCCATTTATTTATTATTTTATTTCATTCTTATTTATTTATTATTTTATTTCATTCTTATTTATTTATTATTTTATTTTATTAAGAAATAATCAACCTAAAAGGATTTTTTTATTTTATTTTTTAGTATATTTATTTTTAATTTTTATTTATTTATTTATTATTATTTCTGGCCTTCAAGTATCGTTTTTTAATTGAAAAATAATAACAAATATTCAATTAGTAGTCAACTTGGCGAGATTTCAAATAAGTCGCCAAGTGGTGGGCGCATCTAGGATTTTACCACAACTTTTATCTTCTACTCTTGTATTCATACTCTTGGACACGTGTTGTTAATTGTAAGAAAACAGAAAACAAGCATTGAGAACATTTCAATATCTTTTATGATACAAAACGAAAATAATGTCCCGATTCTTCAATTTATTATCTTATTATTTCTTATAGAATTATAGCGTTATCGTATTTTTCTCTTTTTAAAATTATTATGCTCTTTTGACGTGGGTACATCTTTGTACTTTCTTCTTTGTGCTGAAAATAATTTTAAAAAAAAAGCGAGTAAAAATAGCATTAGGATCAATGATCGACACGTTTCAATGCAAATATTTTCCACTAATAATAGCAGGAAACAAGAATAATTTATTTTGAATCTTAATTCGTTGAATTTTTTTGAACAAAAAAGAAAACTTGTAAATTTATGAAAACGAAATAATAGTGGATGTATCTATAATTCCTTTTATATGCATGGAAACAAATTACTATGTGGCTAGAAGAGTATATTTCATTTCAATAATAAATTTTCAACTTTATTTCCAACATTTTCTTATTATAAAAAATGAGATAATGCAAGAAATTGTGAAAAATGCTTTTTATGCTAGTTAGACCCAAAAGCACTTTTGAAAATGCTAAAATTTCTTTAGAGTTTTATACACAACGAAAGGTTTAAAGTTTTTAAGCCATATTATTAAAAAGAGTTTTTCTAAAATTGTATCTAAGACATCACTAATAGAAAATTTAAAACATCGCTAATAATAAGATTGCGGATATACGACCGAAGTTAAACTGATTTCTCTACTGGAGATTTTCATTCCACATTTTATTAAGAAAATTTTATCAATATACTGATAAAAAATTAATAAAAAATGATATTAATTTTAAAAAATAATAAAGCTAATAAAAAAATTTCATTATCAGTACTCTACATTTCTTAAAACATGAAGCGTTCGACAAAAATAATTCTTCACTAGAACATCAACTCTATATCTTCGACGAACTTTTTCATTAAGAAAAATTAAAGAAAAAAAACGAGAGGAGGTTGGAAAAAAAAACCATTTCTGGTCGCTTGATTAAAAGCATTTTTGTTTTTCCACATTTAAATTGAATTCCTCAGACGTAACTTACTTGTTTATTTAGCCTTCACGGTACCTTATTGATGAGCAGAAAGCAGCGAAAGTTATTGCGAAGCTGTCTGGCCTTCTAGGGGAAAGGGGAACACAAAAAGAAGAGTGGAAAGCGAATCAGATGGATGAAGGCATGGCAGGCTTTCCTTTCAAAGCTCTTCTTCTTCGGTATAATTACTTTCACGAATATAAACGTAGAACGAAATGAAAAGACGAGGGAGAAGAGCAGACGACTTTTTTTCCCCCTCCCTTCCTTTTTCATTTTCTTTCTTTTTAGGAATTGGAATCTTCCTTTCGAGTGAAGTTGAGTTGCATGAAAAGGAAAAGGAGGGAATAGTTTTCTCTTTAGTCTTTGGAAAAGATCTTTAGAATAGGAATGATATGGAGAAGGGAAAAAATAAAAAGAAGGAAAAAAAAAAAAAAAAAGAATCACGCTTTAGAAATTGCTCAGATTTCTGCCCATCCTATCTGAATTCCTGCTCTTTTCTGCCCTCCAAAAAGGCGAAAGGGGAGAATTTTTCTCACAGCATAAATACGAGAGCAGGGAAATTTGAATGCGTGTGTTTTGAATGGAAAAATAAATGGCTAAGAAATAGTGGAAAACGCTATTAAATTTGCCTCATAATTCAAAAGCACAGAGGAAAATCTAAAAGACGCATGATTCGCCGGAGTTTTTTTGAAGCAAAGGTACCAAACGGAATGAGGAATGCGAAGGTTTTGGTGGTGGGAGAAGGGTGAAAGGGGTGGAGGGGTGGATTTTGCATTGGAATATAAGAGTCAAAGGAAATTGCGTTTCTTGGAAGAGCAAAAATGCGAGTTGGAATAAGAAAATTTTCATTCCTTAGAACTGCGAGAGCGTCATGTGCACTTCTGGAACTTTTTCGAATGGAAACAGAAAGCTCCGAGTGGACTTCAGAAAAGTTTTTTTTTTTTTTTTTTTTTTCAAGGAAGAATGAATTCACTCTAGAAGTTCGTTCTAAAGAATGGTGTTTGCTTTAGTGGAAAGAAATGGAACTAAATTAAGGGATAAGTGATTTAAGAAAAGAAGATGTGCCATTTTATGAATACCCCAGTTATTTCTTTTTTGTAGTTAAACTGTCAAACCACACAACACAAAACGCATGCGCTCATACCAGCAACTAGGTTAATATTTATATTTACGACAACTGTGAAGAAATGGTTTACGACAATTTAACACTATGCAGAAATGGTATGTGACAATTTAATACTATAAAGAAATGGTTTACTACAATTTAATAGAATGAAAAAATGAGTTATGACAATTTAACACTATGAAGGAATGAGTTGTGATAATTTAACACTATGAAGGAATGAGTTGTGATAATTTAACACTATGAAAGAATGAGTTGTGATAATTTAACACTATGAAAAAATGGCTTGCGACAATTTAAGACTATGAAGAAATGGCTTGCGACAATTTAAGACTATGAAGAAATGGCTTGCGACAATTTAAGAAAATGAAGAAATGGCTTGCGACAATTTAAGAAAATGAAGAAATGGTTTGTGACAATTTAACACAATGAAGAAATGGTTTGTGACAATTTAACACAATGAAGAAATGGTTTGTGACAATTTAACACAATGAAGAAATGGTTCGTGACAATTTAACACAATGAAGAAATGGTTCGTGACAATTTAACACAATGAAGAAATGGTTTGTGACAATTTAACACAATGAAGAAATGGTTCGTGACAATTTAACACAATGAAGAAACGGTTTGTGACAATTTAAAACTATGAAGAAATGGTTTATGACAATTAACACTATGAAGAAATGGGTTGTGATAATTTTGCACAAGCATAAAAAGATCCGTTCAACCACATTGTTGATAAATGGCATAGTTCGTGTTCCTACTCGTTTTCGTAATTCAAAGAGAATTCTTTGAAATTTCCAATTATTACTAAATTACCAAAAGAATTCTGTGACCAATATCCTTTTCAGATAATCTAGATTATAACATGCCTATAATTTAGATCAACTGAAACATAATAATGACTTTTAAATGTATTAAAATCAGATTCAGAAATTATTTTATTAGGCTTAATAAACACATCGTTTTTAATCATCGTAGTTTTTGCTGTAGTTAAAGAGTAAAAGTCGCTCTAGTAAATTATTACAACGTCATTACGGCCTTGCAAATATCTTTATAAACTTAATGAAATTATTTTTCACATAGAAACAATGTTTTTTTTTAAATCATGCTGGATTTTGATTTCATTCCGAAAACGATTTTGATTTCAGCATTTCAAAATAAAACGAGCTTGCAAAAAAGACCCGTTCTCAACGAAACAAAATTTAAATTACAAGAAAAATCAGTTTAAAATAATTATCAAAATCATGGAAAGTTGGAAGTCAGAACACATCATTTAAAATTAAGAAATTAAAAACTCAATCATGAAAAAATACTTTAACAGCAAACAAATGACTAATAATGTTAGAAGAAAAACTGATATTCAAATATAACATGTAAATGAGCTGCAGATATTTAAAAGCAATAAACTATATAAAACTTAATAATCCTCAAGAAAAAAAAATTACTTTCGAAAAATTTTATTGAAGTAACAAGAATTATTCCAGCGTATGTGGTAATTGTACAGCATTTCCATTTATAATAAGAACAATGTAAATTTGTTATTCTTTCAAACAAATATTCAAGCAAAGTAAAAAGTATTTTTTTTTTAAATTTTATTGATTGTTGTTGTGACTTATGGCACTTTACAAGCCCGCCGGCAGTTATCTGTCAGCGATTTAAACCGAGTGAGCGTCTCTAGTTTTTTCAGTAGTGCCAATTAGGGCCAAGAGAACGACTTAACTACTTCATGCGTCACATTCGCTTGCACAGCCCCTTTTTACAGGAGGAGGGGGGGGGGCACATTCACACCTCACAGATGGAACACAGAAGAAGAACAACCATTCTTGAACTCGGGACGACCAGATCACGGGGAAGACACGCTGCCCCTATGCTAGGACGCCAGCTTTATTGATTGTAAAAATTATTTCATCAAATTTTAAACAACCCGAGAAAGAAATGATTGGTCATTTTTAATCAAGACAATAAGCACTGCTTTATAGAATAACAGTTAATGTTATTATTTGCTTTACACTATCAAACTTTCAATAAACAAAAGAGTTACATATTTTAAGTTTTGCATTACAATGATATAAGTAAAAAAAAAAAAAAAAATAATAATAAGAAATAAAAAGCTGATTTGTTGATGTTTCTAAGCACTCACTATCTTTAGTCTGAAACTGGAAATGACCATTTCTTTTTCTTCCTTTTTTTTTAAATTAAAAAAATAGACAGTATTTAAGATATTCCTCATTCGCCTACGAATTTCATTTTAGCATCATGGTAAAAATGTTTGATTAAATGACGACTTAAGGATATTGCAATGCAAGCATGAAAATGTAAAGATATTTCTATTTTTCATTGGTTGCATCAGTTATTAAAAAGTCACAAATTTTTCATAAGGTGTCAAATTAGTTTGGATCAAGTAAGAATTCTTTGTTAAAACTTTTGCAAATCTATTTTACACTGTACATTTTTTTAATTTATAAAAAATATTTTTATAAATTAAACTATTAAGTTGAATTACTCTAAAGAATAACGATATATGAATAGAAATATGAAATGCAGATGAATATTTGAAAAATTTAATTTCTTATTAAATTGATTAATTAGAAGCTTTCATTGAAATTTCTGACTAGAAATATTACTTTTCAAGTCGAGAAAACAATATATTATTAGTTTTATTAACTATTCATTAAATTATTCAGAATTAATTAAAAAGATCCTAAAAAATGACCATGAAAATAAAAATCATTGCACCGTTTAAGGTTAAGCAATTTTGTTACATCACCCTAAAATCAACTTTATATATTTTTTGTGTCATTCAATTAAAAAGGAATTGGAATAGTTTGAAAATTTGACAAACCGAATAAAAGAATTCATATGCTGTTAAAAATATTTTTGCTTTGAAAATTGCAGAAGAACATATTTTAATTTAACTAAAATATGAAATACTTTTCTAGTCAATTTCAGAATTAACACTAAAGTTAATAACTAATTAACTTTGGTGAATAAAATAGATTGATTTACTCAAGGATATTAGAATTAATCAACTGGATTAATCAATCTTTGAGTCAATATGCTCAAAATAATTTTTATACAGAAATTAAATATTTAAATTTCGAAACAGATTTTTCATCTTCCGGATGTCTTTAAAATGCACAAAGCTGTTTATTTACCAATAATTATAAACTATTTCAATGAAATCAGTTTCTGCCTTTAACTTTCCAGTTAATTGATATATTTTTAAGCTACAGTACTTCATTGTAACCATAAATGAATGTTTATCATATTTCTATTTCAGAATTTAATCCATTCACAATATCGGACTGCCTTTGAGAAATGAGATTTTTAACATTGTATCATATCTTCAGCTCATTCATTCAAAGTCCTTACGCAACTTATTTGTTCAAGAAGAAAATTAATATATTAAGTGAATATTTCGCCTTCTACTGATAAACAAAGATGTCGGTTATGTAACATCCATGGAATCTTTTTGACAAAGAATTGGGAATTAAGATAACAATGACGAAAACGAGAAATTGATTATATCCGTCGGCCTAAATAACAGTTTCTTGCAATTTTTTTAATACGAATTACTTAAAGATATTATAAATTTTTTATATTTAATACTTTTTTATATATTATGAATACATGTATATATTATTATTATTAAATTATAATATTTATTTTATCATTGTATAAGCGAATTAACTCTTATTATAGCTAAATTCTCATTAATTCTCTACAAGGTTGTATATATTATTTCTCTATTTTATAATTATGTTCAAATAAGTAATTTTTTAATGCTTGTTTAAAAATTTCATTTATATATTTCGTTTTTTTTTCCCCCCTTCTTTTTTTCAATTTTTGCTTTCACATATAGGAGTCAACATGTACAATAGAAACTCCAATTATCCAAATGATTGGAGTTTCTATTGTACATGCTCACTTCCTATATCTAATGAAATTTATTTAAAACATATAAATCTTATGACTGCAAATATGATGTTGTTGACATTTTGTATATTTGCATACTGTTTAGCAACGGATTGTAAAACCCTCCACGCTTCTGCGCATGCGTTAGGATGGGTTTAATCCGTCAGAATAGGGATGAAAAGAAAGATAAAAGGAGGAGGTGTTTACATTTACTAGTATCTAATAGGGGAAATCCAAGGTCAAAGGGAATACCAGAAATGCACTCATCGTTCCGTGTCTCACCCCTTAATGAGACCGAGTCGTCGAAATGTAGTCGTCTCAGAATCAGTTGACGAACAGTACTATAATAGAATAATACCATTACCAAATAGCTGTTTACCAAAGTCAATCGTTCCGCCTGCCTTTATTTGTTTTTATCTGGATTTTTTTTTTCAAAGCTATCCAAATAATTACTTATTCGGATAATTGGAGATTGGATAATAGGAATTTTGAAACATTACACACTTAAATTATTATAACGAAAAAATATTTTAATCTCGTGATATTATTAAACTTCAAGATTTTAAAATTTCTGAATTTGGAAATAAAATAGAAATCACGTTTGTATGTTCTTAGCTCTGGATTTATGAACATAATAACAACACAAAGAACTAGATTGTTGTAAATCTGACATGTGATATTTTACCCGTAGCTGTAAATTTGCATTGTAATAAATACCTATAAAAAGTTTTTTTAATAAATACCTGTAATATATCTATAAATAAGTTTTTGTAATAAATACCCGTTATATATCTATAAATAAGTTTTTGTAATAAATACCTATTTAAAAAACAATATTTTCTTTCTATGAATTACATGTATTTTTAGATGTAAAAGAAATGCTTAAAACGTATCTAGCTATAAGTCATATCCAATCAATTTCAACGGAATTTTTACTGTCAAATTAAAATATCACAATATATCAATTGCCTTTATTTGCAAATTGTTAAGTATTAATTCAAGCATGTATCGTAGAAAACAAACTTTTTTTTTTTTTTTACAAGCATTTAAATTTTTTGAACCTTATTTTCAAATCTTAAAACTAAAACTTTAAAAGCGCAATTTTACTTAGGCTGAATTAATTCTAAATTAATTAACAAACGGAATTTTGGCTAATTTCCACTTTTCTGAGCACCCGAGTTCGAAAAACACAATTTTTGAATTATGCCTGTCTATGAACATAATAACTCAAAATTGTTTTGCGTTCTTGTCTTATGAAATTTAATGCATCGACTTAATATGAAATTCGTAGATTTCTGTCAAATTTTGAACGAAATCTATTCAGAGGAAATCTGTCTGTCCGAATCCTCTAGTGCGACAGAACAGAACACAGATATATAGATAAAATTTAGTTCACAGTTCTAGTATTTAAATGATAAATCTTTTTAAATTTTGAGGCAAATCTATCAAAGTGTCGACCATCCTGTATTCTCATTAAAGTAAAAGCAATGATTCAAAACTGCAATGACTAAATTAAATGAAATCTGATATGTGACCTTGAGACTACAATTGAAGTTCTAGGTCAAATTTTGATTTCAATTGATTGGGATAAACACGTCTAAAACACAAATTCAATTTTCTGGCATTTGGGTATTAACTCCACATCAGCGACTATTCGCAAATGAAAAGAAGAAAGACAGAAAGAAATATCACTAAAGATTGCAGCGTAGATTCACGCCAAAGATCGATATTTCATGACTATTGTTCTCTAATGCCATGCAATTAATACGCAATTGCAGGGTTTTTATTATTATTATTATTATACTATAATGTTCACAATTCTCACAGATACTTAAAATAAAAATCTGAGCATTTGCAGTGTTCATGGCCTTGCTCAAGATCTATAATATTATATAGGGGGAAAGGAATGGCATCTTTATTAGAAAGTACGCGAACAAGTTTTGATGAAACCATTTCTGCTGTTTAAAACTTTTCTTTCCATTTTTCCTAAATTTTTGATAAAAGTATTTATTATGTGTTATTTTGTTTGCACAGCATCAAGTTAAGCACCTTTATTCCATAACAGATTAAAAAAACCTTAAAACTGTATATTTGCGAGCGATCTGAAAATGATGTCGAAAATAGATTTTAAAAATATGTTTTTAATTTAATTTGGAACTTTTGAACATTTGATTTATTACGAATACATGAATTTGTAATTTATTATAGCAAATTTAGCATTTGAAATTATTCTCAAATTTATTAAATAAGTAATAAAGTGAACTCTATGCATAAATAATTCGTCTGTTTTTTAATTCCAAACTCATGCAAAAATGTTCTTAAATTCGATACATAAATAAGGAATGCTCTTTTTCATATAAAATTGGTATAATTTTTTTTTATTGCTCACATGATTCAGGAAAGAGGAACTTCGATTGTTATACTGATTGATGTAAAGTAACACGCATATAATTTTTAAAAATATATATATATATATAAAAATATGATATTTAACTGCATATTTTCAGAGCACATTTTGTATGTCGTTCATCGAGTTATTTTAAGCTTTGATACACTTTAACCCTTTCTAGGGCCGTGGGAAGTATGCTTCCCATCAAATTTATCAATCTTCGTATGAAATTATGGAGGTTGGCATCAGTTCTGACACATCTTTTTAGTAAGTCAGAAACTTAGATGCTTTAGTTCTTTATTTTACACAAAATGATGTGTCTTGATTTGTTACTTAATTATTAATGAACCAAATTAATTAATGAATCAAATTAAATTTATCTAATAAGATAAATGAATCTCTTTTCTTATTCTAATTTCAAGCCTAAAAATATTTTAACACAATATGACTAGAAAAAAAAATGGCTCTTGAAAGGGTTAAACAGTTCCGCGTAAATAAGATACTGTTATAAGATGAAAAGGGCATGTTGTTGTAAAACAGCGTAATCATAGCCATGCAAGTGTTATCTCCGCCCTACCCAAGTATCTGGGATTTACTTGAATGGTTATATCATGATAGCATTCGAAAACCGAATGCGAAGTCTTGAAGGTCTTCGACACCGATGCCGATGTTGAAGACTTGATGTGAAAAAAATCGTGAAATCTATGTTGTGATATAGTTTCACCATTCTGTTCGTTATACATAAATATTATTGATATATTAAAAATTTAAACGAATAAATTCCTCTTTCATTTTGCATATCATAGAAGTTTTTGATAGGCATTTTGTTATACTTGTGAGTTTTGCTATGCACAACCATTTAATCTATACTTATAATAAAGCTCAATGTGTGTGTGTGTGTGTGTTGGCGCTCTACAGGCCAGACCGTTTGACCTACAGCTACCAAATTTAGTCCATGTATAAATTGGAGGTTGGGAATGTGCACCTGGGGTTCCTTTTTTCGAATTTTTAATTAGAATTTTAATTATTAATTAAAAACTAACTTTACCGCCAAAAAAATCTTCCATTTTCCCCACCGCCAACTTTTCCGCCAAAAAAATCTTCCATTTTCTCCAACGCCAAATGAGTAAGGCTTCAGTTTTTTTTTCTTCCAACAGTAATGATACTAGGGTTAACATTTTTCGGCGGATTATTTCAAACGATTCTGTTTATTTTCGTAATGTTTGATGCATTTAAAATTAAACATTGTTAATGAATCGATCTTTCAGATTCATTCTGAAGTACTTTTGAATTAAAATAAAACAGAATAAAGGAAATTAAAAACTTCTAATCCGCATAGCGTTACCCCAACTGGCGTAGAAAAAATCACGTATTTCCGTTACGTAACTGGCGAAGAAAATTCACGCATGCTCATTCTGTTCTGATTGTTGCCATGACAACCGTTATCAATGGATGATTTAAATTATTTTTGGGTTAGTTGCATGCTTTTGTAAGTAAATTGTATTTATGTTAGTTATATATTTTTTGTATATGCTTATAGTTTTAAGTACATCGTTTTTTAAGTAGTTTTTTTAAAACCTGTTTTCAACCGTTTATTTTAAACGATTCGTTTTATTTTCTTAGTGTTTGATGCATTTAAATTTAAACATTGTTAATTAATCGATCTGTTCATAATGAATCTAAGAAAATTTTGTTGACAAACTCTTGAGATATTACATAAATTAAAAAATATATTCTTTAGTGCCCATAAAGTTTGAACGCTGAGTGACTCTATTTTCAGTAATCAGATTATAAAAAAAAAATGCTTTGTTTCAGTAAAAAATATTATTATATTAATTGAAGATTAATTCTTTCCACTTTAATTTAAAGCATAAATTCTATGGGTGCTAACAGAAAATTAGAGAGATACATATTACGTTATGACTGAAGGCCTTTATAATATTATGAATGAATTATATGACAATCAAAATTTGAAGTTTTAAAATATTTTGATGAAGAAGCTATTAAAGTAGGAATTGCATAAAATATTTAATTATTAAAATTTTAACGAACATTAAGATTGGCGAACCGGCTGGTCGCCAAAGGCGGCTAGTATTTCATACATATGCTCTTTATTCCAATTATTTACTTTAAATATAATATCATGTATTGAAGTTTTTGATATTTTAGAGAGTAGAGAAATCCTGTTGCTGAGAATTTTATTGAACTGCGACTCAGATGGCAGTTGATATTCGTTTTCTATAAAGAACTTTCAAATCTCTAATAATAATAAAAATGAATGTTTGAATTTCGACACTATGGTGGCTAGACCATTTGACCTACAACTAAAAATTTGGCGCATCATAATTTAGTGATAAAAATATGCACCAGAAAGCGATTTTTTTTTTAAACTTTTAATCGAAAATTATGTGAAAATTATGAGCTGTTCTGTAGTAACTCAAAAAAATATTGTTGTAAGAAACCGATTTTCATTTTTAAAAGTTTAAAAAAGTTTGTGTTTTTGATGATAGTTAATTTCTTTTCTGTACAAATTTTTTCTTGGATTTTGGCAATTTAAAAAAATATATTTCTTAATCTCCAAAAATAAATTACTTTATTGGCCTGAAATTCATATCGTTTTCATTGTTTCATCAAATGTTTTATCGCGTGATTTTCAATCATTGTTGAAAGCTGTATAAAAAAGGATTCTGTTAAATGTCTGTGTAATTTGCAGATGTAGATAGACAAACAGGATATTTACGTTTTAAATAACATTGCGATGTTATGGGACTGTCCCCGTTTGAAAAATTCATCTATATAATTTAAAGAGTTTTATCAAAACAATTAAAATAACATGGCTTTAATGTTTGAATATTTAACGGAATCAAGGACATGTAGATATATCTAAAAGATGTATTTGAAATTGATTACCACCAACATTTCTTGCAAACCGACTGGTCGTAAAAGGCAACTAATAATCATTAAATGCAATTTCACGTTTTATTTCTAATATTCATCGAATTAAGAATAGAACTCATAAATCACAATAATCTGTAAAATACTTATCCTAAATTAAGCATTGTCATCAAATCATATAAAACTGCATTTAGTAAATCGAAATTTATTTATCGATAAAGTTTTGATCTGGGTTAGTCCGACATGGCATGAAATTTCTTGTCAGATGCACCAAAAAAAATTAAAGAATGTGAGTTTTCTATATAAAAAGTTGTAACATGTTCAATAAATTGCAAAACTGATATAAATAGTAACATAACATTGCAAAATTAACAATCATGAAAAAGAAAATTTAGTCATAAATAAATTGTAACAAAATCTCATTGACAATAGTCGTAAAAATGTAGCCGAAAATAAAGTGAGATGAAATCCCTCTAATAAATGTCATAAAATTATAATTATAAACTATGATAAATCTTAATGAATTATAATTATGATACCGTAATAAATCGGAAAATCGTTACCATATAAAATCGTAATAAACTCTAATGAATTATACTCATGAAACCGTACCAAATCAGAAAGTCTTTACATTATAAAATCGCATTAAAAATGTAACAACGGGATTAATCGTAAAATCCACATAATAAAAATGAAATAAATCCAAAAACAGGAAATAAATAAATCGCAAGTATAAATAAACCTTAATAAAATCGCAGAAATTGTCATCAATTCCTTAATTATAAAAAATTGCAATTAAGCATTTTAGTTTACCGATATTATAAAATATAGTGTTACCAATATTGAAAACTATAGTGTTACCAATATTGAAAACTATAGTGTTACCAATATTGAAAAATATAGTGTTACCAATACTGAAAAATATAGTGTTACCAATATTGAAAAATATAGTGTTACCAATATTGAAAAATATACTGTTACCAATATTGCAAAATATACAATTAGTTTACCAATATACCCTTGCGTTTATAAAGTAGTCAAGGCATGGGATTTCTTTATTTTAAGAAAAGAAATGCAATAATTGACGAAAATGTTTACTTTTTGACAGTAAGCAATTTTTTCGAATCACTGCATAAAACAGCATATAATAACTCACTGCATATAATAAAGAATTCATCCCAAATAGCGTTTGTGTGTGTGTTTCCGTCTTGTTTACACACAATATTAGTTTACAAATATAGCATGTCCCTGCATTTATAAAGGTAAAGCAGTCAAAGCATGGAATTGTTTTTTTTTTTTTTTTTTTTAAGAAAAGAAATATAGTAATTGACTAATAAAAGAATACTTTTTGACAGTAAACAAATTTTCAAATCACTGTAAGTAATAGGCACAGTAAAAAATAGGTATAGTATATAGCAGTGTATGTGTGTTTTCCATCTTGTTTATTTCATAATATTTTTTTAAAAATGCATGTACCGATTCATCATGCCAAATGGCAACTAAAACCTGAATAAACCCCCCTTCAGAATTTTCCGTCAAAACGAACAGTAACTGACTCTGTGGTAGCAGTTGCCATTTTCTGTTCTCTTATACATACTTACATGGGAAATGCAGTCAGTTTCCCAGAGATTCTGCATGAAGGAGTGGTCTGAGGGAGGAGAAGAATGAGTATATATAAAAAAATCGTTTGGTTTTTAAAAGGGCCCTCTCCCGTTGTCACCTGAATAGTAAAAGGTGGATAGAGCATTCAGAAAATTTTCTTTTACCATCCCCTTTTATGGACTTCCATCTCGGCTTTTATTTATTCGAGTTTCCGCTAAAAGCCTTCCACCACATTATGCGGCGTAGAAGAAAAGAAATAAACAGGTAAAAAAGAAGAATGAGATAAAAAAAAATATGTTCCAACTCCCTCCGATTCTAAAAAAAGAGCGACGAGCCAAAAGACTTCGAACGCTGTGCTGCTGCTGTTGGGTTGATGATACATCACAAAAAGCTTAACATGCAGCCAGCGAGTAAGCAGTACTCGCAAACGGCTCTGAATTTCACAATGCACCTTTTTATTTATTATTTTTTTTTTTTATTTCTCCATGACGTGAAAATTTCTACCCAACATAATGAACAGCGAAAAATGGTGTGTGCTATAGAATAAAAATACTTAAAAAAATAAATAAAAAGATTTTTGGGAGAGAGAGAGAGATGAGTTGTAGAGGGAGGAGGAGGGAACGGTAAAAAGTTTTCTGGCCGAGCCATTGTTGTGGCAGTTCCGACGCCGCTGAAGTGGTACGGGAAAAAAGCAGCCACTTCGATTGGCGGAAACCTGCAGATGCTAGCTCGTCCCTCATTGGACGTTCGGAACTAGCGGGGCGTGCGACGGGAGCGAACCACCGCGAAGCGCCCTTTTGCGTTGGCCGCAAATGGGCGACACACACCTGCGCCTTTTCTGGTAGCTTTCCTCCTACCCCATGGGAGCTAATTTGCAGAAGACCCCCCCCCTCTCCCTTTTTTCGCAAACCCCAGTCGAATTTTGGAGGGTCTTCCAGTCGTACACGGGTACCTCTTGTAGTCTACACTGTTCGGTTGGTGAGCAGTCTTTGTGGTGGCAGAGAGTAGACTGAGGTCCGTGAATAGGACTATTCTTTTTTTTAGAGGGGTTCTCTTAACATCGCCCCCTCCCCCATAGTGTGGCACTTCTTTAAACCAGCATCTGCTCTGGTGGGTCATTTGTACCAGAGAAATCGTCTCAACTTTTTGACGTTTGTGGTAGACTCCAGCTGTACTTTTAATCGAACAAGGTGTTAAGAGGACCATCGTGGAACGACTGACCGTACGGACAAAATTTGTCAAAATTACTGAACTATGACTTTTTAATTTGCACTTGAGAAAAAGTGAAGGTGTGACAAAAAACAGTCCTGGTTTCCGTATGTAAAGTCAAACACAAAGCAAAACACATCTGCTGTTCTGGTTCGTCAACGGTAGTTGTTGGTTGGGCTTTGGATCATCAGCAACTAACTTTACTGTCCAATGGTGATTACTGAACTAAGTTTGAAACATAAAAGTCCAAAATTTTAAAGTTGATACCACCACTTCATGTTCTATCGCTTTCTTTAATTTTAATCATTTCTATTGATATAAATAATTCAATTTTGATGAGAATTAAAGGATTTTATTTATGAAAACTTTTCTACTGAAATTCCTCATCGAATTTAATACAGTGTTTGATAAGATCCCACATCTCCAAATTCTACTGTCCAACATTTGTTAAAGAAAAATTGAATTTATCAAAAATTTTCAAACTTTTTTTTTGCTATGATTATAAAATCGCAAAGCTTTGTTAAATTACTATGAACATAATTTACCAGTGGAAATTCTAAAATTATAAGTTATGTCTACATAAAGGAACCAAACAGAATTTCAAAGCGTTATGTAAAAATATATGGTAAAATCATTAAAGAACTTTCGCATGAAGAATACCTTATTCGAAAACTCACATTCGTAGTTTCTGCAATATGGATTCCAAAGAAGCTATTAAGTCTGGGTAAGTAAAATATTCCATTCTTCTCTGGTTTCCTTTATTTATTTTTTTTTGTTTAAATAATTTCATGAAATAAAGAAAGATTTCATTATATGTTGAAATTTTAATTTGATAGAAATAGTATTTTGGAAAATATCATTATTAACAATTTATTATTCGTTATTCTCAAAAGTTTTAAATAGACTTCTGAAGAAAAAATATTCTTTAAAATTTAGATTAAAGAGCAAACTTCAAAAAAAATAATTTCAAATAAAAAAAAGGACATATGCAAAAATAGATTTTTGTTAACGAATCTACTTATACAAATTATTGTTTTGAGATTATTAACAATATTTATTAAAAAAGCAGAAGAAAAATGCAAATGTGTGTGATTTATGAAAAAAAACTCGCATATTAAGATATAGATTATGAAAATTTAATCATTTTGAACAGAAACTCAAAATTAAAATTTCCGAATTAATAATGAAAACAAACTATTAAAGAAGCAAAATCAGAACAGTAAGAGTTTTCTGAACTTAATATCGAAAATTACACGCTATCGGAAGTAATTTTTAAACAAGCTAGAATAAATCTCCTTTGTGATTGTTTAAAGATTTTTTTTTTTTTTTTTTTTTTTTTGCTTCCTTTACTTTTTTGGTTACAAAATTGAAAAAGCTAATTATAATAAAAAGTAAAACGGTTTTTATAGATTTAATTAAATTTGTTATTAGAGTAATTAGAATTTGTTCCAGAGTGTTTTGATAATCACAAATTTTTCAGATTGAAATATAAAATTTTTGAAATAACAGCATAACTTCTGAATTATTTAACCATAACAAAACATTGGAAAATGCATATTATTTAAATAAAAATTGTTTTCAATTAATTGGTTATAAATTAGCTACTAGAAATTAATGAATTTAGACGTATACTTGAAAATGATCATTTATGTATACCGGAAAATTTCTTTCGTAATACTTTTCAGCAACTTTTTCTATATTTATTATTTTTATTGTTATTTTCATAAAATCAGTATCTTTATGAAGTAACATCACAAAGTTAAATAGGGAATATGGTTGAACTTTCAAAGAATAACGATTTTATCTTAACAAAATATATCTTATCTTTTAATTAAAAGTTAATAATTTTATTTCTGTTAATTATTTATTTTATTTTTTTTATATTGAGAATTTTTATTTAATACTCATGTTTTACAGTTACACTGTATGTCATTTCACTAATTTAAAACTTAAAGAATCGTTTTCCCTCAAAATATTATCATGAAATCGTTTTAATTAACAATTAATTAATTTTCTGAAATCTTAGTGAATTGTGCAATCGAAACCTTTAAGTTAGAATTTTTAATTTTGTTAAAAACAATCCAGAATCTTGTTTCAGTTAATATTTATTTCTTAAAGCAGTAACATTAATTCTCTGGTAGTATCAATGAAATTACAATTAATCTCCTTAAATTAATATGGAAAATGATTAAATAAATTGAATAAACGGTTCATTCAAGTAGTATTTACCTTTATGTAGGATAGATAATATGTAAAATGTAAATAAATGATAGGGAATCTGTAATATACCCTTTAATAACATCAATACACAATTAAAATAAAAAAGAAAATAATTAATTACCTGCTTTTCCAGGCTGCTTCTAACAACTAGGATGTAGGGGTGATTATCTTTATTTAGCTATTACCGAATTCATTCTTAAGCTGTTTTTCAAAATGCACAAAGATATAATAATAAAAGTTTTTTTTTCTTTTTATTTATTTAAAAGATCTCCGCTTCCTTACGTGCCTATGACGCCTCTCCTGACAATGATTGAAAATATGTAATAAGGAAAAAGAAATGGAAGATACGATTTTTATGCTAAATCAATTAAAAAATTTTAATGCAATCAAATATAAGCATTGTCATAGTTAAGCATTAAACTTGACGGATTACATGAAATTATATTAATGTTTTATATATATATATATATATATATATATATATATATATATATATATATATATATATATATATATATATATATATATATATAAATTAATTTTGCAATTTCGATGTTTTTCGGCAATTATTTCAGATTTCAACTATCAGAATGGTTTTTAAATAATTTTAAAATTCAAAATATGATCTTTTCAATGATTGAGTTTATTCTGAGTCACAGCAATGATATCAAACTCCGAAATAAGTGTATTTAATATTTGTAATGTACAAAGCGACGACATATACGAAAATAAAAGCAATTTCTAAGAATATATATAATTTTATATGGTTTCCTGTTTACAATTTGAAAGCATGACAAAATTTTAATATTTCACCTATTTCAGATTTACCCCAACAATTCATATTTTCTTGCAGATTATAAAATACTTAATCAATCGTTAAGTGATTGTGTGCGAAATTGTGAGTTTAAAAACTCATTTCACATTAATATTATATAAATGATGAAGAAAGATACCATTCTGATTTTGTAGCATTTAAAATAAACTCGGTTCATAAAAAGATATATAATGCATTATAGCTTATTGTTTGATACATACATATTGAATACATATAAACAAATATGGATGCTATTTTTCAAATTTTTTTTAGAGAAATCATTTGAAAATATACAGAAATAAGAAGAAGAAAAAAAAACTTGTAAAAAATAAAAATTTTAGATTAAAAAATTCCAGTTAATGAATTCATTAGTTTAAAAATATTATAACATATAATTCACTAAGTGAACGAAAAACGGAAGATTATTTGTTAATGAATTTTAAATGAGAATCCAGCTTGTGATAATGAAACACTGGTAATAAATTCATTGTTAAATTATATTATTTTTAAAATAATAAACATCATATTTTCTCCTATTTTCTTTATAAGCCATGAAAAGGGCAGCAACTACTTTGTCGAAGAATACTTTGAATTAAAAAATTTATGTAAGCACATGCAGACAAATTAAATAAAATTTTTTAAAACTGAAATGATTTAAAGCAAATTTTAGTCTGTTACGTAATAGCATGAATTTGGATAGGTATATATTGACAAAATATCGAAAAGAAAAAAGCGCATCATATTTTGTATTTCAATACTGAGCCTAATAATTAAAAAAAAAAAAAATACAGGGATTAGGGGGAGGAGAGAGAGAGAGAGAGAGAGAGAGAGAGAGAGAGAACCGATGTTTTTTTTTTTAACCTGAAAATAAAATTGAGTAATTTTTTTAAAAATAAAATGTCGTTATGGCATTAATTCATTTGTTAATTCGAAAAAAAAAAAAAAAAAAAAAAAAGAAGTTCGTTCAAAGATAATGAATAAAAAATCTTGTCATTTGAAGACGAATACAAAATTTTTTAGTTAAATTATTGCAATTATATTAAGGAAAGGCGCATCAATTTTAATAATTGAATTTAAAATAGGAAATTTATAAAAAAGGTAGAATTTGTTGAAAAATATCTCAATATTATGAATATATAGATATAAAAAATAATTTAGTTTAAGGATTTAATTTCTTTCCCTTGAATACCTTGATTTTAATGTTAATACGAAGTAAAGCGAGCAATGCATTGCGTATTCACAGTGAGAAATTACGGATAGTAGATCATAAATCCTAAAACATGATTTAGAAATTCATTATTTCTCATTTATATAATTTTATTACCCTTAATCGATGAACATGAATTGGGAAATAAATATATATAATAAAAAATGAATTATGAAAAGAGTTTTTATAATTTATTTTGTATATTTTTTACAATAGTTATTATTTTTTTGCATATTTAAGTAAATTATTCAAGAAATTGAATAGATGCGTTAGTGTTCTGCTTTCTTTTTAAATAGATTTGAAATCAAAAGGAGGTTCCAAATCTTTTTTCATCAAATGAGTGCAAACAATGATTGAAAAAAATGCAAAAATAGCTTTATTTTCGATCGAAATATAAAAAATAAAATTGTTCTGCTCTGAAGGCCCTTGCGTACTTCCAAATTAGAATATCATGTATGATATGTAGACAAAATAAGTACTTATGTGATATTATAACTTAAATTTTTCTAAATATTTAAAATGGTATTTTTTTCGCTCCTAACTGTACATGACTATTTGAATTTTTAATTGTAATGTTTTCCCAAGATTATAACAAAAATCAATATACAAAGAGAGCAATTTTTTTTGCCCTACATCTAGCCTTATTTCGGTCTTTTTTCCCCTTTTTTCTCATATTTTTTAAACAGATTTACCGCGATACCTCAAATGCAAATATAATGGAGATCCTAAATTATTCAATTATCCAGATTATTAACTATTTTGATAATTTTGAGGAATTACAAAAGATATTTACAAGCAAAATTTTGCTAATAAAAATTACTAGAGGTACCGGAACTATTGATTTTGATTGATATATTCAATCAGCATGTAATGCTGCATTTGAAGAAACTGAATACAATAAGTAATTATTCAAAACGTAAATATTATTTTTGTAATTATTAAATAAGTATGTTGATAGTAAATTTCGTTTCTTCTATGTTTTTTTTTTCTTTCTTCGTCACTGCTCAGACATAAGCAATGACGAAAAAAAAAAAAAAAATGAATCAACTGGAATTATTGGGAAATAAATAAATTAGGATTTTAATACAAATGTTTTAGCATTTTTACTGGAACGAATTATCTAAATGAAAATATGTATAATATTTTCCAAATCAAGGAAAAAAAAACCAATACTTTTTTTTAGAAAATTATTCTAAAAAGTTTTTTTTTTTTTCGTTTAAATTCATTACTATGAAAAAAACGGAGTATTTTTTTTTTCTGGTAAAGTATATATTTATGTTGAAGAGATTTGGTATAAAATTTGATAAATTTCACAAGTTTAATGTCAGAACCAAATGCTAATTCCATTCTTAATTTTGCATTATCCTATTTCATATACAAACAGACAAACAATGCATACAATTCAAAATATTTCTTATTAGTTATTTTCTCATTTAATTCCGAGTTGAATTTCATTAAAATCTCGAAGTCCAATTTTTCGATGATTGTAAGATTCTCCATGTATGGAGGTACATAAGAAAATAACTAATAATAATAAGTTCTAACGGCAAACCTTATTTGAAATTTAACAATAAAAACGTAGCGTTCTTTTGGAAGCAATCGAATAGAGAAAATTTTCCAATCTATATACCCGCCGACCGACTAATTTCAAATACAGAAAATAGAGAAAAAGGATAATATAATTTTTAAAAAATTTCATTTAAATACAAATTCAAAAAACATTCTAGAATGTACTATTGCAGTTGAAGCTTCTATTTAACAGATTATAAAATATAAAAAATAATGAATCTACTAAATTGTCATTATTATTAAATTTTTACCTGACCGAATTAGTTTATCAATAAAGCAAGTGAAAGAAGTAATAACATCACATTCAATTTTCAAAGGAATTTTTTACTGATAAAAAAACTTTATTATTTAATGATAGCTTCTATTTCTAATGGACTTGAGGTGAAAAAATTATAACAACGGATTGCGGTATGTGTTTGTAAATTTATATAAAGTAAATTTTATTATGAAATAAATATTTTTTTTCCAATTTCTAATAAAAATTTTTTTATTAAGTTATCTTGATTCTTATTATTGAAGAAATTTATCGTGCATATAAAAGTTAATAGTATTCAAGTACTTTGAAACTAAAATACAAATAAACAATTAAATAATGAAAAATTCAATCCATTAGGTTTGTGAATGATTCATATACAAACAAAAATAGCTTTCGCCTTTTCAAGCTGGTTTTAATGTATTTTATTGATTGAAAAAGTCATCCTCTTTCTTAGAGATAATTTCATAATATATCAACAGAAGAAAATTAATAAGCATAATCAAAAACTCCTTTTTGCGCAACAAAAACTGAATTTTCGATTGTTAACATAAAAAAAATATATATGCTTCAAATCTTTGTGCATTGTTTATTTTTAACTAGTGTAATATATCCTACGAATATAACAAGAAAAAAAATTGTGAGATATTAGATGCAAAATCCGCCATTACAGGATAAAATGCTCACAAACCTTCAATTAAAAGTTTTTATTTTTATTTTTCTTGGCATTAGATAACCTTTAGAATCAAGTTTATATTAATAAAATGCCGTAAACAAGCATTTGAAAATTCTTGAGTAATACGCATTTATTTGTCCACAGACGGAAAATTTTAAGGCTCACTCGTTTTCCTTTTTAAAAAATTAGAAATTTATTTATTAAAAAGTTTTAAATTAAGACTATTTAAACTAAGCTTAGCATTTCATTTTCCAAGAAAGATGATTTAAAATAACACAGAATCATGCTTTATTTATTTATTATTATTTTTTTCATATCTTTTGAGGTATTATATCAAAAGAAAATACTGCTCCTAATCGATTGTATTCACAATGATATTTAATAATGAATTTCATGCTGTATTAAGAGAGTTTACTTGCAAAATTGAAAAAAGTGCCCTTTTTTTTTTCATTCGATCTAAAAATTTTGTCTATTTTATGCATATTTTTATTGTATTTAATTGATATTATTATGTTCATTTTAACTCGATTTTTTTTTTTGAATTTATACATTTATTTAGTTTCAAGTTTAGGTATTTTAATTTTACAATATATCTTATCAAGTACATTATTTACATTTCTGCAACAAAATTCATAAAAATCTTTCCAATGCTCTATTTTTTTAATTTTTAAATCTCAAATATTAGAGAATATCTTTATTCAGAATTTCCAAGAAATTATTTATTTTCTGGCTTAGATTTCGATGGCGTTAAATTATCTTTTTCATTTTTTTTCTTCTTTTTCTTTCCGTAATAAATTTTAAAAATAATAATGAGACTATTTAATACATCCAATGGCAACTGCAGTGTTTAAGCACTTATAATTCTGTTATTTCTTAAACATTCTATTAATTAATTAAATTGTTTTTAACATGTTAATTAAGTTATTATTTCCTTAGCAGGTTTAAATGCAATTAATTAATAATATGTGTTTATATCAAAATAATAATCAGACGAATAAATACCTCAAATGGCAACTGCAATAAAAATCAACCAAAACTCTTAGAAAATATTTAATCTCTATTTGTATGAAATCGTGATTATCTTTGTTGTCCCGACTGCATTTAGGGACATATCCCTAGAAACGCGTGAAAATAACGAGATCGTCATTCAAAAATCTCATATGTATTCCGCATTTTCTTTATGCCAGGATAGTATTCAGTTTATTAGATTAAAATTTTTTAAAATGTGTGAGGAATGTTACGTTGTAAGTCTCGAATTTAAAGTTTCTTTGAATGTTTGTCTTGATTATTTCAAAATAAAAAAAGTAGTTATTTAAACTTTTATTTGTATGCATTCCTATGATTTAAATTACGAAATTTTATGAATTATGTATTTTGTAATAAAATGAATTATATAATTTTATTTAAAGAAGATTTTCTCGTGATTTCAAACAACAGCGCTGGAAATGAAATAAAATAAATCAATACTTCCTGCTTAACAAAATAAAATCAACCTATCGTTTTTATGAATTACATTTTTTTAAATCCTACCCTGAATAAACTATTATCTCTCAACCGCAGTTGGATAATTTCTGTTTCTACTACAAATAAAAATGAATGTGTGTGTGACGCTCTGTAGGGCAAACCGTTTCACCCACAGCTACCAAATTTGATACATTTATATCTTAGGGTGGGATAAAATATGCATCTCGGAAATTTTTTTTTTGAAATTTTAATTAGAATTTTAAATGAATAAAAGTTAAGATGAATTTTGGATTTTTTCCACAATAACTTTCAATACTGCACAAAAACTTTTTTTTATGCTATTTCAAAAAAATTTTGAAAAAATTGCGTGTTTAATTGCATTAATTTAATAGCCGGGCAATTTTTTTTCTGATTTTTCGCAATTTTTTAAAATTATATGATGTATTTATGTATTTGCTTAATTTTAAATAATCGATTATATTGTTGCCCTGAGATTGTTCGTTTCAATTAATATTTAATCACTTGAGTTTCATTGTTGAATGTTGAATAAGAAGCTTTCTTTATATATCTGTTCTTTATTTATAAGATAAATGAACATGGTAATTTCGCTGTTATTAACGCTGTGACGACATGAAATTAGTTTCCGTTAGAAAAGTTCATATGTACAATGAGCAGAACAGAAATAATAACTCTGCTTTAATGTTTATGGCAATTTGATGCTTATTCTTAAAAATATTTTTTTGACGAAATGATGGAGGTTAATTTATATTTCAGAGATTTAATTGAAAATAAATACAATTCTTAACACCCCGTGAGCAGTTGGTCACAGAATGCGGCTGTACAATACAGTCGTAAAAGTACAAATTGAACTCATTGATACACAGATATTGCTGAATGCAATAGAGAGAAGACAACAATCGTAAACTGCAATATAGAAAAGGGAAGATTTAATTTTTTGATTAATGAATTTATTATCTAACTAAATGACATATTCTATTTGGTAGCTGCATTGTTATGTCAATTCATATATATTAAAACTATCTAAATTACCTATGTTTTTTAAAATTAAATGCTACTCTAATTACGGATTTATATATCGAAAATTTAGCATTGTGTTGCAAGATTTCAAATTTTGCATGCGAAGATCTTTCTTATTTCAAATCGAAAATATAATAATTAAATTAATACATTAATTGACCATTAAACGATTAAAAAATCAAATTTTTAAATTTTGTATTCTCCATTTGTTTTAATGCCAATAACTATTTTATAGATTGATCAAAAAATTATAGATTGATCAAAAAAAATATTAGAAAGCGATTTGAACCTTTAGTTCAAAACATCTTGCCGAAATAATATTTTAGTTTGCTTTGTTAATCTCATTCTATTTTTTTAAAAAAAATTGCTCGTAATTATATAGCAAGATGGCGTATTCACAGAAATATCTATTTAATATTCGTAGCATCAAGTCGCAAGAAATATAAACCCATTAAGTAAAACAATAAAAATTAATATGAACCCTAGTAGCATATAAATATTGAACAATATTCGCAATCTTGTATAATATTGAACAATATTCGCAATCTTGTATAATATTGAACAATATTCGCAATCTTGTATAATATTGAACAATATTCGCAATCTTGTATAATATTGAACAATATTCGCAATCTTGTATAATATTGAACAATATTCGCAATCTTGTATAATATTGAACAATATTCGCAATTTTGTATAATATTGAACAATATTCGCAATCTTGTATAATATTGAACAATATTCGCAATCTTGTATAATATTGAACAATATTCGCAATCTTGTATAATATTGAACAATATTCGCAATCTTGTATAATATTGAACAATATTCGCAATCTTGTATAATATTGAACAATATTCGCAATCTTGTATAATACTGAACAATATTCGCAATCTTGTATAATACTGAACAATATTCGCAATCTTGTATAATATTGAACAATATTCGCAATCTTGTATAATATTGAACAATATTCGCAATCTTGTATAATATTGAACAATATTCGCAATCTTGTATAATATTGAACAATATTGTGCAATATTATATGATATTAATCAATATTCCGCAATATTATGCAATAGGCTGTGCTACCTGGGAAATATGTTAAAAAATATTTTGAATAATTTATTAAAAAGAGAAATAAGAATGCGTAAAATAGAATTGATACTAACTAATAACTAAAACAATGAAAATTAAAAATGAACTCTAGTAGCACACAAATACTGTACAATATTGCATGACATTGATCAATATTCGCACTATTGTATAATATTGTGGAATATTTATTAATATCATACAATACCATCCAATATTGTACAACATTGTGCAATACCTAGGAAGTATGTTTAAAAATATTTTGAATAATTTATTAAAAAGAGAAATAAGAATGTATAGAATAGAATTGATACTAACTAATAACTAAAACAATGAAAATTAAAAATGAACTCTAGTAGCGCACAAATACTGTACAATATTGCATGACATTGATCAATATTCGCACTATTGCATAATATTGTGGAATATTTATTAATATCATATAATACCATCCAATATTGTACAACACTGTGCAATACCTAGGAAGTATGTTTAAAAATATTTTGAATAATTTATTAAAAAGAGAAATAAGAATGTATAGAATAGAATTGATACTAACTAATAACTAAAACAATGAAAATTAAAAATGAACTCTAGTAGCGCACAAATACTGTACAATATTGCATGACATTGATCAATATTCGCACTATTGCATAATATTGTGGAATATTTATTAATATCATATAATACCATCCAATATTGTACAACACTGTGCAATACCTAGGAAGTATATTTAAAAATATTTTGAATAATTTATTAAAAAGAAAAATAAGAATGTGCGAAAATGGAATTGATATCGCAGAATTAGCTTTTCTTTAAATTTTAAAGTGGCGTAAAAAAGAGGCAACAAAATTTTCAATAATAACTCCAAAAGTAAAAGGGGAAAACTGAAATTACTTTTAAATTTTAATTAAAAAAACATGTTAAAATTTTGGAAACTTCCTTTCCGTGCGAATACCTGTAACCCAAGTAATCTACCATTAGATCCAATAATTTGCCCTGTATCGTAATAGGCGGGTCGAAATTTACAGGCAATACGAAAATTACAGTTACAGAATGTATCGAACCCAAAGAAATTAGAGGAAGACTCTATGGATAGTAATTTTAACACAATATTACAATACCGTGGAAATTTAAAAATATTAAAAGAAATAATGAAAAAAATTTCTATAAAGTTTGAAATTTCTTTAAACTTTTGGTGGCCATTGTTTTCTTATGCAAAAGTTGGATAGTGAATGAGCATAACATCCAGTCATAATAATCCCTGTTTATACGGCTTAGTTCTGTGGCAATAGGGTGACTGGCAGTAATTAAAAAATAAGTACGAAAATTACAAGCCTTAGGCATAATTACAATGCTAAAAATGCAAAATGGATGCAAATATACATTTACTGCTGTCTGCTGGGTTAATCACTTTCTTGTGTATACCTCTAGAAATATTAGGATTAAAAGCAAATTGCCAGCCATAACATTCAAACCGCGGCACCCGTGCATTCCACAAAAGCGAGAGACGGCCATTGGTGGATCGATTGGCGATCCCCCTTTTCCCGCTTGGCCGCACCCGAGCCCATCCCAGCGGCAACTCGTTCTCTGATCCGTCGGCTCGATGCGTCCTCTCCGAGCCCCACCGAGGAAAGGATCCCCGGACGGAGCGGGGAGGTGGATCCCGATTCAATTACTCCCCGGAAAAAGTGTCGACGGAACGGTGCTTTCACAAAAACTTTAAGCACGATGCCTGAGTGGCGATGGGAAAGAAGCAGTCTGCAGCGAAGAACGGGCTGTTCGAAAAAATGACGGGGAGGGGTGGGATCGAATCGTTTTTATTTCGGTAAAGAGGGGGAGATTCAAATTAGATCCGATTCTTTTGATCGGCTCGAGTTTTCATCTGATACCAATGGATTAATCGTTTTACTTATTTCTGTATAACTAACATTAACCCTTTGCATTCAAAAAAAGTAATTCGATGCATAATTATCTATTTAATACATGAACTTGTTTATTAACACATACAAAATACATACTATTGTTTTAAGTTGAATTTCCTAGAAAAAAATTAATCTACATCTTTTACCATTCTGTAGGTATTTTTAACAATTTAAATCAAAAAATAAATAAATAAAACATTAAAATGACACACCGTCTTGAATGGTGAATGAAAGTCACCATCCGAGTGCAAAAGGTTAATATGAAGGATGAATTGATGTCATTGGACACTATTATACAATGAAGAACCAATTCTATAATAATAATTTTGGTTACACAGCCGTTTTTGAAGAATATGTCGTTTATAATATTTATTATGTTTAATATTTCATCTGATATCATTGGATTAATCGTATATTAGCATGCAATGAATACAACAAGTTGAATTGATGTAATTGAACACACTTGTACAATTAAGAGCCAACAGTATAATAAATATTTCAACATACCACTGGTCTTGACGAATATATCATACAAAATACTTATGTTGTTTATTTATCAATCCGATACCAATGGATTAATCGTTGTACTCATAGCTGTGTACACAATTTAGAGTGCTAATATTAATATGCAAGTTGAATGGATGCAATTAAAAACAATTGTACAGTTGAGAATCAGATCTATAATAGGCATTTTGACATACAGCTGTTTTTTGAAGAACATACAGACATAATAGTTATAATGCTCGTTTTTTAAGAAAATAATCATTGAGTTACATAAAAAAATTCTTTCTGTAAATTAGTGGTGATAGTTCGATTTTGCAGAAATAATTATAATAATTGCATACAAACTTTAGTGGTGGATTCAAAACTCAAACAATGGCTATCGATTGCATAAGTGTGTTCAGCCAAATTTTCAGTTTTTATTTTATAAACGTTTGGTTTCATAATAAGTTGGTTATGGTTTTATATTAGGAAGAAAACAAGCTTAACAATTTCTACCAAATAGGGGACTTACCTTCTTGACTTGTGTTTTTCCTCCAAAATTCTCAAGTGAATCTCTTAACGGGCATTCCAACTCTCTTTGTTTTCATCACATTTTAGCAGACGACTCCGATTATCTATCCAAACCAATATAATATTTTTTTGCGTAGACAATCGGTACATTCGGGAGGATTAAAAGAAGACGCAGCCAGCGTCCTGGCCTAAGGTTAGCGTGTCTTCCTCGTGATCTGGGCGTCCTGAGTTTGAGTCCTGGTTGTTCTTCATCTGTTCTATCTGTGAGATGTGTGAATGAGCCCCCCCCCCCCTGTAAAAACGAGTTGTACATGTGATGCGTGAGTAGCGAAGACGTACTCTTGGCCCTAGTTGGCGCTACTAAAACAAGAGACGCTCCCTTGGCTTAAAATCGCTGCCCTCGTCAGCAAGCTTGTCCATGGCAAGTGCCATTAGAAACAACAAAAAGAAGACGTGGTAGACAGTTAATGATAGCTGGAGATGAATTTTTAAAAAAATCATTTATTCTATTCCTTCATTTCACAATAATTCTATATTTAGATTTAAATTTACTCTGTTTGAATTTTGTGATTCATTAATTGATATGGAAGAGAATTGTTAAATAACTAACTGTTACTTTTCATTAAAAATTAAATACAATTGTATTTTCTTTTTCTTTCATGCAAGATTCCCCAATTTTCGATAATTTTTATGCATTTAAGATATAAAAATAAAAATTCTGAGTCTTTATCACCAACGAAGATTAATGTAATAGACATTATTAATTATACTCTAATAATTAGATGCATTCAAAATTACACTGTTTTAAAACGTATTGACAAACAAATAGAAAGGTACAAGCACATCTGTATTGTCACACTCTCACAGGGTTTTTTTAAGAGTGTCAGAATCAGAAATCCCTAAAAAGGTTAATATGACCCTAACAACAAGAGTCACAATTTTATTCAAAACGTTTCTGTTAATTCATCAAATATCGATAATAAATGAAAACATTTAATGCACCAATACATAGCATTTTATATGTCGAGTTGATATTCTTATAGATATGCACAATTCAAACTGCGATTTATTGTTGCTTTTTTTATAAAGGTAATCGAAGGAAAAAATACAAGCAGGCCTATTTCAAATCATTCATTAAATAAGATGAATTGATTTAAATAAAATATTATTCGCTTTGACTAAGATCAATCTAAGGAGTTCCGTTATTTAGATTCAAACTTCCTTAAGAAGCATTTTCGTATTCATCTAAATTATAAACCAAAGATTTTTCATATTGAAGAGTTGTTGTAATAGTTATTGGTAGAATAGTTCATTTTTTCTTTTCCAAAATTCTTATTTCGAGTAAAAAAAAAGTATAAAAATACTTAGGATTGATTAGAGAAAATTATTCAGATCAATAATTCGCGACAAAAGTTAAAAGGTCGTGCCCTGCATTCAAAACACGGAAAAAGAGATGTCCCCTGAGATAACTGCTGTAAAGCTGAAGTTTACACGAATCAAAAATTGAGAAATAAAATTGTTAATTGTAATACGATTGTAATCCAGTTGTGGTAAAAAAATTCTATTTGCAAATTTTTCTTAACACGACATATCATAGAACCTCCAATTATTGTTTTGAATTTTCTTTTTATATGCATTATGTTTGTCATTTAGAATAAAATTAATTTGAAAATAATGAGGATTGCACTCTTTAATTTTGAATTGGGATCTATTGACAAAAAAGAATTAAATTACTTATCGACAACAATTTTTTAAAATTAAGATTTTAAGTTTCATCTGAAAATATGGTTGATTATAGAACAATTTTCAAATTTTCATTCCACTTACCATCTCTCATTTCTTAATTATCTACTTTAGCCTTTAGCTTTTCTTGCTGGAAGAAGCTGGTAGAATATCGATATTAATTACAAATAAAATTTCAGAATTTTAAATAGTGGTAATAGAACTCTCGAAGAAAATGCAAGTAGCTTGTTGACCATAACTTTTTATCATCTACTTAAACAATCATTATTTAAAGTAATTACACAATCCAAATTCATATCTATTGTACATAAACCACGGCATCTTTTTATTGCCAAAACTTTAAAATACCGTAAATGGATACAAATAAGATTCATCA
Source organism: Argiope bruennichi (assembly GCF_947563725.1). Classification (NCBI taxonomy): domain Eukaryota; kingdom Metazoa; phylum Arthropoda; class Arachnida; order Araneae; family Araneidae; genus Argiope; species Argiope bruennichi. The sequence goes on from NC_079154.1 coordinate 116,205,626, forward strand.
ATGAAAAAAACTCAATTTTTGTAAGATTCATAAAACTACCGAATCGTTGGATACGATTTATGGCTTTCTACTTTAGCCATGTCGAAGATATCATTGCTTTTAATGCATAACTAACTAACGTGGTAAACAACTTCGTTACACAAAAGAAAACAACATTTATTTACATTATATTCTTTAACAAATTGAATAAAATAAACCCAGTTAATACAGGAAGGTTGATTTTACATTAAAGTATACGTTTCGTCATGCTTATTCAGTATAAATCCATAAAGAAGTAGTTGTAGTGCTTAATGATCCAATTGCTGTAGAAACAACTTGGCATAGTTGTCGGTGATAAACCACCAAATGATTCATAAAACGATTAAATCGTTCTCCATGATTCAGAAAACTACAGAATCTTTGGATGGGATTCATGTAATAACAGAATCTGCAAAATAATTATAGGATAGAATCTATAGATTTAATTCATAAAATATATTAATAAATCGAATTAGAGTTATGCTGAGCATTTTCTCATTTTCCATTAAATATCTGTTTTTAATCAAGGCGACTGTGTTTTCTGAGAAAAATGATCCATTTGACTAAAGATTCCTTTTTAAAACAATTTATACATTCTTTCGTAATCAAAACAATCAATTAATGCGCATATTTTTTAAAAAATGTGAATCTGTTCCCAACAAATGTTGTGATTTCTTAACTGATTAGATTTTACGCATAATTATATCGATTTGTAATCTGTAATGATTACAAACAATATATAATTATGTGCAAAGTCACCTATCTATATTATGTGTAAAATAAACCTATCTATCAAGTGAATAGCGTTTAACTTTTTTGAAATTCGGCTTTATATGAAATACGATTAAAAATTTAATATTACTAGAGAATTTTTTTTCATTTGCTTCTCTCATCAAAGTCGTTTTATGCGTGTATAAATCGAATGCTTGCGTTCATTGGTTTACAGATCTATTAAAGAAACAGCATTTTTTAAAATTGAATCAAAATCTTTACTTTTAAATGTAAATATTTGAATTTCACAGAGAAAAATATAGTTAATTGATCAAAAAAACACTTGTTTTTGAAACTTTGGGTTCATAATTAATATTTCTAGTGGCGTATGTATCTGAAAATTTAAAAAAAAAAAAAAAACATTTGTTATATGAGAATTAAAAAAAAAAAAAGATTCAACAATTGAAGTAAATTACACGAACAACGAGGAAATCACGCTATGTTAATGAAAGAATGTAAACGATTTGAATTTTAATGCAACAATATGATCTATTGTTAAAATTTAAAAAATATATATTTTTTAAAGTTGTCAATATTTAGGAAAAATCCACACATAAAAAATTATTACAAAATGTTAAAGAAAAAAGTTCTTTTTTTCTTAAAATTTTTTTACAACTGATTAAATAGTTAGTTTTTATACTAAAAATAACTTTTAAATATTTTCATCTGAGCAATGCTTAACACAGAGTGGTATGAGGTTTAAAGTCAAAAATAAGTTTTAGAAAGATGGCGCAAATCAGTGAAAAAAATATTGATGATTAAATTATTATTATTTTTTAGAGGATTAAATTCTCAATTATTAACATTGTAGCAGTTATTAATCTTGCAATTTTTTTCAAATTAATTTTTTATATATTTAAAAGTTTTTGTTGGTGTAACTTCGAATTCAATAAAATGCCAATGGATTTTTTTAAAAGTATATTAAATAATATGCAATATTTTAACCATAAGAAAGATGACTTTTAAATCTGACAAATTTCTATTATCCTAAATTCTATTAAGTGTTTACTCATATGTAAAATTGTATTCATTCGTTCAAATGTAAAAAAGCATTAAAATATATCTGCGATACATTTAAAATAAAAACATTTCAGAATGATCTTTATGCGTATTTAAAATGAGAATTTAATAATCGGTTTTTATTCTTGATTTCATTTCTGCGGTTACCTTTTTCCTGCTTATTTTAT